>NC_066878.1:29448294-29610794 GCF_022985175.1 Labeo rohita
AAATGTAGTCTACTTTAATAAGGTTAAACACTAAATTCTAAATAAACAAAGCTTAAAAACTACAGATGTCATTGATTTTCTCTTTTTAATTTTGTTCTTTGATTAACAGACATCACAGCAGCTGGTTATTAGGATATTTTGGCTGCTGTCACTTTAAAAGTCGCCGCTATGAAGTGAAGTTGGAGCGCGTGTCTGAATTGTCTCCCGATTGATGTGCTCGTAAAGATGTTCTGTGTCCAAATAAATGCAATTCTTTTCCAGCTTTGAGCAGGATGGCCACACACACACATCATTCTTGTCTCCTATAAAATTGTTTTTCTTCATGTCAAATCTGATGCTTTGTGAACTAAGATTGACACACAGTATATTGCATTTCCTTTGGTTTCAGATAAAGTGAAGTCCTTCCGCTCAGCTCTTCAGGAAGAGGAACAGGCCAGTAAGCAGATCAACCCCAAACGCCCGCGAGCCCTGTAGCGCCACACAGCACCAGCATAACAATCCCATCAGCCCTCATCCTATCAACGTATCTACATGTGTAACCTGTACGTGATGTGGCGGTTTCTTTCATCCAACAAAAGCACATTTTCATTGTATAGATGATTTCTTACTAAACTGAATGATGAGAGAGTTTAAGGCCTTGAGAGGGTATACGGTGAGCTAATGCATGAACAACCAGCTCTGCGCGTGTGAAACATGTAAATATGTCATTCATGCTTTTCAGATGTATATATACTGCTCATCTACTTGCATAACAGTTTACCAGGTAATGAAATGTGATTATGCCGTCCCAATGGAAAAAGAGCGAATGCAGTCTAGGAATAGTCATAATTAGGGATGCACTGATATAGACTTGTCAACCAGTTATCTTTATGGCTACTAATTAAGGCATGTTTTCAACACAGAATGACAAAGGTACTTAATTTTTTTGGGAGAAGAAAAAAATAAAATCACAATTCTGCTTTATATAGAGTTTATATCTCAATAAAAAAAAAAAAATTAAAAAAAAATCAGAAACATTAAATATAACCTTAGAATTTTCACTTTCACAGTTCTTTTAAATATTTAACATTTTTTAAAATTCCATTGCAGAATAAAAAAATAAAAAGGTAACTGCAACTTTTTACCTCACAATTCAAATTTTTAATTTTGAAGTTTTTACTTCATCTGGATGGTACAAAACAAATTGTTTTTTTCATTTTTAGGTAAACCGATTTCATTTAGTGTAAAAGTTTGGTACTATGCTAAAATAAAATTTTACTGAAATCGTACATATTTTTGTGATATCAACCTCAAATTTGGAGTACAACTTTAGATTTATGACTTTTTTCAACAATTTTAACAATTGCTAGAATATAATAATTTTAGAATAAAACATGTTTTGGGAAATATACACTTCCAGTCAAACGTTTTTGAACATTACGATTTTTAATGGTTTTTTTTTCCTCTCTCTTCTGCTCACCAAGCCTGCATTTATTTGATACAAAGTAAAGCAGTAATATTGTGAAATATTTTTACTATTTAAAATAACTGCTTTCTATTTGAATATATTTTAAAATGTAATTTGTGACCCTGTATAAAGGTCCATTTTTTGGAAGTTGAAAGAATCACAAACCTGAAGAAGCTTTCCATTGATGTATGGTTTGTTAGGATAATATTTGGCCGAGATACAGGTATTTGAATATATGGAATCTGAGGGTGCAAAAAAAAAAAATAATAATAATAATAATTTCTAAATATTGAGAAAAACACCTTTAAAGTTATCCAAATGAAGTTTTTAACAAGGCATATTACTAATCAAAAATTAAGTTGATATTTACAGTAGGAATTTTACAAAATATCTTTACTCAATTTCCTAATGATTTTTGGCATAAAAGAAAAATCAACCATTTTGACCCATACAATGTATTTTTGGCTATTGCTACAAATATAACCCAGTGACTTGTGGTCCAGGGTCACATTTATTCTTGTGATTTTAAAGCTGAATTTTCAGCATCATTACTCCAGTCTTCAGTGTCAAAAGTGATGATAAAGAAATTTATAATGTCACAAAATAATTTTATTGATCATGTGACTGAAGCAACGACACTAAAAATTCAGCTTTGATCACAGAAATCATTTTTATTTAGTAATAATTTTTACTAAATTTTTCCGTTTTTACTTTGGATCAAATAAATGCAGGTTGGTGAACAGAAGAGACTTCTTAAACATTAAAAATCTTACCGTTTAAAAACTTTTGACTGGTAATGAATATCTAATATAAACTTTTTGGCTTTTTTGGTTTTAAACACTGTGCTCTCAAACACTCAAGATTTATGACAGTAAAAAAACATAAATGGATCATAACTATTCATAAAATATTTTAGAACCATAAAAATCCCCTAAAAATACAAGTAAAACAACAACAACAACAACCACCACCACCACCATCATATACATACAACATACAACACTGTCCCATGACAGTGAAAACATTCTCAGAGGGTTAAATGAAAACACAATGGCTGTCAAGCTCAAACAAGACAATTTAAATAAATTGTTCTTTCATTCATTCATTCATTCATTTATACATAAAAAAATACAAGTGGGAAATATAGTATAATAAAATTAGGGGAGCCCATATTGATTGCACTGAAAATAGTTTTGGCTCATATTGATACAGTCAGCGATATATTGTGCATCCCTAATTACAGTAGAAGTTGCATGACTGCAGTGCAGATGATCTCTATTGAGACCTACAGGAAGTGATGAATTTAATAAATCATGTAGCAGTGAGATGATACATGACTTTTTTTTTTTTTTTTTACTTGATTGCCAGTAAGAGCCTTTACTGTAACAAAAAAAAATTAAATAAAAATAAAAACAAACGCAGGCCTTATTGCACCAACGTCACAACACACTACTAGATTTCAGTAAAAGAAACGTGCCTGTGAACAAACTGTACATGCTAATTAAGCTCAGATGAACAGGCCAGAGAAGTTTAGATATATTAAGAAGTGTGATTTTGTTACCATACAGTGTTTTGTTTACATTTTGAGGAATGTGTGGAAGTGGTCATAACATTCAGGCTACTGTCTCATTTTTAAAAAATGCTATTTATTAAAGCAGCAGTGTTTTTTTTAATGTTCCCCATCAATGCTCTGAATGATTTGTTCCAGTCTCATTTTAAGAGTTTGTGTGATGAGGGGAATCTGGATCTGTGTGGGACTCAGTGTTTCAATGTATTGCGTTGCTAAAATAAAAAGCCATCTGAAGACATCATTCTTCTGGTATTATTATTTAGAAAACTAAAATGACAATGTTATGGGGAAAAATCTGTAAACCATCTTAATTTCCAAAAATAAATGTCTTTAGTTATATTGCTTTCTTGTGAAACCAAGTTGTCAGTTTAAATCATCTGTTCACTTACGATTAGGGCTTTATGTTGATTGTCTCATTCTTTCTCTGTGACAGAAAGTTAGTGAATATCAAACGAAGAGTGCCTCACCTTGATTACAAATGCGATACTGATTTTATGCAACAGTTCATCAATAAACAAGACGTTAATATTAAGAGACCTACATTTTAGACAGCATATTGCCTGTTTTTGCTCTATTTCGCAAACAAATAACCATTACAAACACAGCCACAGCACTGTTTTGTGTCTTTGAGCAACATGACCATGTTTCGTTCTTGAATGAATCACCAGTTAAATGATTCAGTTCAATCGCAACGACTCACTTAACAGTGATTTTGATTTCACATTTAAAGTATCTTCATTTTAAAAACACATGTTATATATATATATATATATATATACCCTCCAGAGATACATTAATATAAACCCCGTTTCGATATTTTGGATATTTTGTGCATTGTGAACATTGTGAACTTGCTCTGCCTGCTAAGGTTACAGTATTTTTTCCTTTTTGCATTCGTCTTCAGCATCTCTGGCATCTGTTAACTGATGTTTAAAGAGTTCGTAATATATTGACACACATGACATTTTCGAAAAAATATTTCATGCAGTTTGTGCGCAAACCCGGAACAGAAATCGGTTGAAATATGTCCGGTCGATCGGTGCATCTGTACTCCACTGTATAAATTAAATGTAGATTAATCATTGTTAAAGCTACAAAGTTACTCATCAAGACGGATATTTTGACATACTTTTTTAGGCTATTTGTCCACCATTGACACCTCTCTCTGTGATCGCTTGAAATTTCAAATGAACAAGACCTGAAACATGAGCAAATGAGATTTTGTAAAAAAAAAAAAAAAAAAATCATTAACTTTTTAAAATGGGCTTAAATGATACAGCACCACAAAACACATGCAAACTACAGTCAACACAAGTTAACCTTGAATGAAAAAAAAAAAAATTCTTAATGTGGGTACAATGAAAATTACTATGATGCTTCGTCCACAATATATGTAAGCTTCATGCATGTCTTTGTAAAGATACTTTACATTTTTAAAGGAAAACATTGTCTTTTTTTCACCATTACTCACTGTGGAACCATAAGCCCACCTTATGTGTTTCAATGAGGAATAAAGGTTAGTAAGGTAAAAAGCACACAAAGAACTTATCAAACACTTTCACTCAGAAAATTGCTCAAAGTTTGCACCTTACCAACAAACAAAATGTAAAAGAATTTTCTTATAAACCATGTCAATATCCATGAAAAAGAACAAACTTAGATTTTGGTGGGCTTAATGGGTATGCGTACCCTAATCACCACAGAGAATATAAATCATATCAAAAGCTTTGGCCATCAGCTGTCCTCAGCAGTCCCAAAAAACCTCCTAAAATATTGTCTAATTATTGTTATGGACAAATTTAGCTGTGCCAATTCTGGGGGCCCATCTAACTCCATGGACCTAATTCTAACTTTTTACTTGGAAAAAAAACTTTAGGGCTGCACGATAAATCGCATGCGATTGTCAGGCGCATTTAGTCAGTAAAGCCGGTACTGTGATTAGTAGTAAATCTCCATCACGTGTATTCAGCTGGAGCGGCAATTAATACACAGAGCCATAAATCACTGACAAGCTATGCAAAAATCGCACTCATAATTGAATGCGAAACATCTGCAATTATGAGCGCAATTTTGTGTAGCTTGTCAGTAATTTATGGCTCTGTATTACAGCCCTAATCCTCACTGAAATAAAAAACAGACATAGAATACCAAAAATATTCAACAGAATTCCACGGATTACTTTTTCCCCAGAGACACAGAATCAGACCAATTAACATCAAAACTATTTAAACTGACTAAACTTCACAAATGTTGATATTTAGATGAAATAAAAGAAATAAAAATAGCACTGCCATTCATTCAACATGCTGAGATGAGATTTTGTGCCATCTATGGTCAAGATAAAAAAAAAATTCATGTGTAAATACAAGACGTTTTAATTCTTGATGTACTATAAAGAGCACATTCAGAGCTTTTCAGAGACACCATATACACTCCCTCTCTAAAAACGACTGATTGATCAAAATCAAATTTTATTTTAAAGAAGACCCTTGGCAGTATTGTTACAAAAAAAGTTGTAAAAGATTGAAACCAAAAACAAGTTATAGAGGTTTAAGTTTATGAAAATGATTTATGAGCAATTTATGTAAAATATATATTTTATAAAACAATTTGAAAAAAAAAAAAAAAAAAAAAAAGACAAAAGTCAAAGCCATAAATCTAAACAAGTTGTGTTTCAGATCTGCGGTTGATATTTCAAAAAATGAGGTTTTAGTAAGATTTTGTTTGGGTGCAGTATTAATCTTTTCCCATTAAATTCCAGCAAAGCTCTGCTGGCATACACAGCAGTGGAATTTGTGATTCACAGTATACAGTTTCGGTCTCTCAAACATTACAGGTGAAGTATTTAGGACACAACAAACCCACACAATTATAGCTGCATTATTTATCCAATTGACTCAAATTGGCCCAACTGGCAGAAAACAGGAATAAAGCAAGTATTTACTTTACATGCCAAATTAAAAAAAAAAAAGGCAAATTTAATTTTGAAGCTTTGCCAACAAAATGAAAGCCTATTAACAAATATTACATTATTTTATAGATACATTGCTCTGGGTTTAAATATTGCATTGTTTTTAATGAGTTTCAATGAGGACATTTTTGTCCTTAAGGTCCTGAGAGGAACTTTTCTTTTGGTACCTAGTGTAAAATAGATTTATTAAAGGAAATGAGAGTGAAGTAGATTCCAATAAAAATACACACCTGTGCACAACGCTGGCAAAATGCTAAAAAAATAAAAAATAAATAAAATAAAATAAAATAAAGAAATAAACTGAAAAAGACAAGATAATAAGCAATATGGTCACACAAGTGTTAAGGACATTTCACATAAATTAAGACAATATATCAAATCAGTGTTATAGCTTTAACATAGTTGACATTCAAAATCTTTGTACAAAGTTTGGTTAAAAAAATAGCTTGAAATCTAAGAATTGATTGGTGAATGAAAAAAAAAGACAAAGAAAAAAAATTGCCTATACATTTTTTTCCATGCCTTTTCCCCCCAGTGTCCTCTACAGATAACACAGCATTAAATGTGAATGATACATATTTGGGGGGGGGGGAATTCACAAGACTTTTTAACGGTTCTCAGACGGATATAACATCATAGTCATCAAGTAAAGTAATAATGCAAACGAAGCAAGCAGAAAAAGACAAGAGTTTTATGCTAGTTGCCTGAAAAGCTTCAGACTAACAATGACAACCAAAACTAACCAGTCACTGCAGTTGAAACAACAATTTATCTCGGCTGTGGGTAAAATGGCAAAACCAATGTTACTCACGCGTCGAGCAGAAACTGGCGTCCATCCGTCGTTTCGTTCGACTTTCTGCTGTCTAGAAATGTCTCTCCAGCGCTGGAAATCTCATTATTAACGCGAGTCCCAGCTGTAGTCTGATCTAAACCCTTCTTTTTCCAGGTATATCCATCTGACATGTTCCTCTTCAGTAGTGTGTAACGGCCATTTCTCTTTCTACAAATTTCCCGCGCGCGCACTCTCTAGCTCCTCCCTCATTATGAATGTAAACGCCCGCTATTGTTGATTGGCCACAACACTGTCGTGGCGCGCAGTCTTCGGGATGCGCGCGCATCATGGTTGCAGAAAACCCGGGAGAGATAGCTCTGGGCTAGAGTAATTACACGGATACGGTACAAAATAGTTTAAAAAGATTATAGATTATATTGATTAGATGTAATCTTCAAAATGTGTGCAAAATGTAAGCACTGTTATTCAACGAAATTGACGTTAGATAGCGGGATAGTCTTACAGATACGAGATAGGGATGACGTTTTTGTGGGCGGTTAAAATAGCAGTCACATGGAATAAAATAATTTAAAAAAAAGGTAAATTTGATTTGATATTTCAAAACTTTAGACTTTATTCTGGCAATTCCGACATTATATCTCACAATTCTAATAAGAAAAAAAAAACATTCTCTCTTTTCCCCTCGGTGAGTTTAACAAACTCACTAGTTTTGAGTTAAATCGAGTTATAAAGTCCGAATTAGGAGATATAAACTTTGATTTGCGAGAAAAAAGCCAGAATTGTGAGATAACATAAATAAATGTTATGTAAAATGTTAATAGTAATAGGTTTAAATAATATTTCATGCTGTAGGGCTACAATACGTCCCCTATGAACAGCAATGTTGCATCAGAATTATAAGTTTCTATCTGCATTCTGAGCACATTTGAGATATTGAGCTTCAAAGTTTTTGTGTTCCATAGACTTCTGTAGATTTTTGTTTTCTAAAATAAGGCCCAAAATGTACACAGCTTACGTCACATAATGTAAATATGTTTTCACTAACAAAAATGTCTGATAGAATCCTATAATTCTAAGGCGAGAATATGTGAATATTATGTAGACCTATTGTTTAAATCAAATTTATGCTTTGAAAGTACAGTAATCATAGCAGTTTTCATCCATATGTCCGTTTAAACGTCTGCGTTTAGCTTCAAATGGCGTCTTTAATGACAGTATTCTATAATAATTATTTGCATTCCGATTTTAACATCAAAAGGCACAAAAATATTTTTTTCCCCTCTTATTCCATGGATTTTATCAGATGTTTTTCTGCAACCACTATGGGCGCGCAGCTGTAAGTGACGTAAATGTGATGTCTACTCCAAATTGGTTGATTGGTCCGGTCCATGTTGTTTTTCCTTGCTTACGGAGCCATATTCAGAAAATTGTTTGGATGTTTGAATTTCAATTTTCAAGTGTTTCTCAGAAAAGTGCATCTTACTGCACCTTAAAACCAGTCAATAATTTAAGGCGAGACACTACATGTGAATAGGGTATATATATATATATATATATATATATATATACAGAGTGTTGGGAAGGTTACTTTGGAAATGTAGTAGGTTACAGATTACAAGTTACTTGATTTAAAATAATAAAATAATAAGTAGTGTAACTTTTCAATTACTTTATTGAAGTAATGTAACTTATTACTTTTAATTACTTTTTGATTACTTTTCTAAATTTCAAATTTTTTCTTTTATGCCAAAAATCATTAGGATATGAAGTAAAGATCTTTTTTTTTATTAGTAATATGCCTTGCTAAGAACTTAATATGGGCAACTTTAAAGGCAATTTTCTCAATATTTTTGCACCCTTGGATTCCAGATTTTCAGCTTTCATGTGATGTATAAATCTTAATTTCACAAAATTGACACTTATGACTGGTTTTGTGGTCCATAGTCACATTTAATGAAATATGTGCTAATTTGCATACATTTCTAGTACAAAAATCTAAACACTGGATGAAGGTCAGTTTCAAAAATTTTTTTTACTTACATATTAGCGTCAAATGTTTTTACAGAGGGAATTTGGGGTATCTCATTTTCATCACTCCATAATTCAGAAAACAATATATTTTCAGAATTTTTGGGGGAATAAAATGCATATAATCAAATCCCTCTGCAAAAACCTTCAGGATATAGATAGAAATAAAAAATGTAAAGTTTGGTGTGTGCAAATACTACTGAAGTGGAGATTTATGGCTCAGTGTAGGAGAAAAAACTCATTTTGAAAAAACAGCCTTTAAAAATATGTATCGCAATTTAAATTTATTGAAAATAAAACAAAACAAATAGATAAAGTGCTTTAAAAGAAACACTTAACAGTGTCTTTTGGATGTTTTCTTTCCACTAATCTTGTCTCCCCTTAATTTATCAAGAAAATAATAATAATTTAAGTTTACAACTAAATTTTATGTAGACACAGCGTAGCTCCCTAAAAGCATAATGCACATACATTTTGTAACTCTTAAAATGCCAGTTTGTTAACATAATGCCACTGTTGCTTTCTATAATAATAATAATAATAAAAAAACAGATTAAAAAAAACATCTTCACATACCAACGCAATTATAATTACTTAATTTCAATTAATTTGGCCTTTTTTTAGAAGCAGAAAACAGGAACAGATCAATTATTTGCTTGGCAAACCCGAGAAAATGGTGCTATCAGGTAGAAAATAGTAAAAATTAAAAATAAAAATGTTACTAATTGTTGAAGCCTTGCCAACAGAATAAAAGCTTATCATTTTATGCTTAAATATTGCAGTTTTCATGGATATCAATAGGGACATTTTTCTCCTAAGTGTTCTTTTATATGTAATGTAAATTAGATTTATAAAAGGAAATGAGTGAAATATTAAAATTCCAATAAAAACACATTTTTGTCAAAAAATACACATTTTACCAAAATGATCAAATAAATAAATGACAGTGAACATGAATATAAACTGACTTTTGAGTTTTCACACATAAAGCATGATAAATCACACAAGACTTGCACAGTTGTCCAACTGTATTTAATCCACAGTACATACAGTTATACATATGAGAGCACTGAACCACCGACCTGGTAAGAAAACTGTAAAGGAGCGAGTCAGCCCAGATCAGTACGTCAACAGGAGTGTAAAATGAGCCTGCAGTACGTCTCCATTCATCATCGAAAAGTAGCTGGGAAAGTGATTCGTTTGAAATGATTTGTACAGCAATCTGAAAGTTTTGGCAACAAACAAGATGGGCACAAAACAGGATATTTTCAAGATACTTCGCCATAATTTCATCCAACGAGCTTGTGTTATGAAACACATCTGTGCACGCTAATCCATTCACATACCTCCAAAAATACTGCAGATGTCAACATTTTGCCAGTATTTATACGTCTTTTAATATATGTCAGTTTTTAAAAAAATACGACTGGATTTGGGATTAACGCTAGGATCTTTTAAATATTTGGTAGTAACAATTGATATGATGATCTTATATAGACAACGGCATATTCGGAATAACTATAAATCGGAGGGTTGTAGTGTGGCCCATTATTGAAGAGTACAGGAAAGTGTACGAAAGCTCTTCTGTGACATGCAAAGTACAAAAGTGGCTATAATCTGCTTTATCTGAGGATATAATACTCGCACGCCAGATGCTTGCTGTGTAAAAACTGTGGCACGAATGTTGATGTCGTGGTACGATTCCCTGCGATGCATCTACAGTTTGGAAATAAAACTCAACGGAGCGCATCAGCTTGCCCAACATTGGTGGAAAGTAGCTTGAAAACAGGTAGAAGAAGTAGGAGAGTGTGTGTTTGGAATAACGTAACGGAAATATGCCATTTCCAGACTGAGAATTTGTTCAGTGGTTAACATTCAAATCATAAACCAACAGCCAAGATGACCTACAGTAGATATATCAAGTTCACAAACCTTTCAGCATATTCAATTGAGAACCCTGATGTCTAGTACCAAACTAGACGCGTTAAAACTTTACCTGTGAAGACTAGTAACACCAGTCCGAATGCCATTGTGCAGCACCGAGTTTCTCGAATTTCTCACAGAACCACATTCACAATTCCGATTCACATTACGTGGAAATTTCAAAGCGACAAATCGGTTTCCAGAGCGTGAGGTCTCCAGAATAAGAGAGCGTTGTTGTTGTTGTACACGTGCTCCTTGCTGAACTGATTGTCCGTGCGGTGGCGGTGGCGTCGTCGTCGTCTAGAGTTTTGCTACGGAAACACTGTCAACGATTATGCACAAGGAGACACGTCATTGGTCCGTTAAAAGAAGCATTCAGAACTGTTGGACGAAAGAATAAAGCAACACATGGAAACCTGAAATATCCATCTTATGAAGCTACAGAAATAAATAAATTCTGACTGTAACATATCCTATATAGTGAAATTTACATCTTTACAGTATCTACACTGTTTGAAGTCCCATTCAGAACATCCCGGCTTGCGTTCGAAGCCTCCCGGTTCGAGACCGCACATGCAGCATGGCTATTCCAGTGTGTTTGTGATACAGAAACAAACCGCGGTTTCATGCCGTCCCATCTAAAATCGCGAAAATTAAAAGCACAATTTCTATATACCTCAATCACTTACATATGAACATATGGACAATATCATAGATAACTGAACGTTTTAAAGGACTGAAGTTGATCTAAAATGATCTAAAATTTTAAAAACATTATACATGTGCCATCGAAACGCTTGGGGGATGTTGCTACAATGCATCGGAAAAGTATTCGAGTTCCTATGATCTGCCTGGTTTGGCACTTTGCTTGCGTTTTGTCGCCGTTTCCTATATATAAATACCCTGCCATAAATAAAAGGGTCATGTACTACACGCCAACGTTATGTAGCGACATGAGATGGTAACAAGGACCTCCACTATTCCACTAGTGCAAAAAAACAATGAGGTTATGCAGTTGCAGAACTACAGCTTTCGAAATGAATCGTTTTGGCCGTCGGCGGAAACGAGTGCAAAGGATTTCGAGAGGAAATGATTAAGCCGAAACCTTGGAAAAACTGTCCGACATGCAAATACAGCAGCAGCAGAAAAAAAGTTTCACTTCAGCGGATGTGGCTTACGTGTGCTTACGATCGCGTTCGGTGGCTCAGAAGTGAACGAAACGGCGAGAACGAAAGAAACGTGACCCGGCAGCCCATGCCGGAGGTATTGCGAGCAGATGGCCTTGTAAAGGGATAGTTGTTCCTTTGAGAGTTCGTTCGTGCTTTGAATGCGAAGTTAAGGCCTGCAGACGGAGTGTGACGGGATTTGATCCTTATTGCCAAATGCTGCTGGGATCAGATTTGGAGAGGCTGCCGGGACGGGACGGGCCGGCCCGACGGAAACCGATGTGAAATGGCCTCTGGGTCTTAGCAGCTCCTCGAGTTCATGGCTGCCCTGAGCAGGTAAGAGGAGGCACGTATTTACATGTGTGGGGACACCGGAAGGGGAATGATAGGAGAAGCGGGAGAAGTCCGTACCCACCCGAGCGATCCGTTTTTCAGTCCCGACAGTACATTCAATCAAGTCAGAGGCGAGGGCCGCGACCCAGAGCGATGCTTAAGGCGCTAGATTTCTGGAAAGTGTTTGGCTGCCGGATTCAAAACGAAAAGAAAACATGACGAAAAACAATTCCCATGCAATGCCGTGAGGTTTCCTCACAGAGTTTGTTGTAATACTGTGAGATTTCGTCGTGTCCGATACTGCAGCCTCCAGATTGACGTGCCTCCGGAATTTTGGACCCGGTGGGTGGAGCCTATTTCGGGCTCAGGGCTCCGCCCTCGAGTTTGCTGGGTCGGCCCCAGCAGCCGGCGGCAATGCTCATGCTCCTCTGGGCACGTTCGGCCCGCTCGCGGTCGCATTCTGATTGGCTCTGCGCGCGTTCGGGACGTCCTATTTGCACGGGCGGTGTGGAGGACGTGGGTTGCGAGGAAATGGTGCGCAGCAGGTGATTGCGCTTCCGCAGGAAATCCCCGCTGCCGCCAAGCCCGAAGCTGCCTTTACGCAGGACCATGCGAGTGCTGCCGGTTTTGGCGGGTCTCGATCGCTGATTGTACTCCAGCTGGGACAGGTGGGACGCGTAGCCGTCGGCAATGAACTGCAGAGAGAATGAGGTCAATGAAAGTGCATGGAAACTTAAAGTTTAGAGGAAGAACAGTGCAAGATACCTGACACTGGTGTTGCATTTTCTTCGTTGGTCTCCCTACGATGTAGATCTGCGATGGCGGCAGACCCAGTGACGTGTACACAGAGATGTCCTTAGTGGAGCCGTAGGCAGCAAAGATCTTCATGTGTGCCTACAACAGAGCAGGATGATCTTTAAACATGATCAAACAGTTTAAATGCAAGCAAAGATTGACACATTATATGTCTATTCATAGCCTTTCATCACAATTCTGCAAAGTTGTGAAGCCGACAGTGCACGATAAATAAGTTATTGTCTATCAAAAAAAAAAAAAAAGAGTCGGCTCACATTCGCCTGAACGAGTCGTCAGGAATCGAATCTTTTTCTGTTACGGCTATACGTCAAGAAGTAACACATCTGCATAATGTCCGCCCACGTTCTACGTCACAAACAACTTGCCCGCCCACAAACAGTCAAATTTCCATGTGGTTTACGTCACATGGAAATTTACATGTACATTATACAGAAGACGATGATGAATCTACAAAGATTGTATTTTCTAGCGATCATTCAAAATAAGTAGTTGTGTATGTTATGTTGTGTAACAACCCTGCACATGTCTTGCTAACCGGCTAAATCACGCTTCTGTAGTTCTGTAGTTCAGCTGTGGACCCACTGTAGTCTGACAATTTGTGATTGATGCAGCTTGACTGTCTGTCTGTCTCATTAGTTGGAGTAATGATAAAGGAAGGCGCACGAAGCAGCTTTCACACCGAACACGGAAAGCACTGTGCTAGGAAACCTATTTGTTTCAATTGCTTCCGCGGGAAGCGCGCACGGGCCAAGTTCAAATGAGTTGTTCAAATGAACTTTTCCCGGCTACACTGAACCCAGCAACAAGCGCAGCGCTTTCCGCGTTCGGTGTGAAAGCCGCCTTAATGCATTATACTATGTTGGAAGTTTACAACATAGTGGTGTGCCCGGTTCACTTACATAAGCAAATTGCGAGCACTTTCCACGGTAGTCCGTGCTAACTTGTCGATCAGCCACTTCAGCCGTTTCATCGTCAGACTCTGGCTGGAATTGGTATGGTAAAATCGATGCCATCTTTTCTATGTATTGACAAGTATCCAGGGCTGTCAATCAGTTATGGCAATGGGTGTTTCATTCTTTGACACGCTGAACGCGGTAGACCAATCATAAAGGACTGCACCATCTGACCAATCACAGCAGTGAGGGCTCACGGAAAGGAGGAGTTTAGAGAGACTGATTCTTCAAATGGCTTCGTACGAGTCGTTTACGAATCATTTAGAAATGGGGTAAAATTAAATCTATTTTTGGAGAAAACTAAAGTGTTTTTTGACCTTGCATACATGTAAACCTGTTTTGGGAGTTATTAAAACATTAGCAACCTTTAAAATGGCATAATAGGAGCACTTTAAGACTTTTTAAGGGCCTGCAGGAACCCTGTTACTATATTTGAATGTATTATCTTAAGTATGAACACACGTTTGTAGTGCAAACAGTTTTACAGTTTACCACACATTGTTATTCTTCTTGTTATTTCCCTATAGTAGCTAATGAACCGGAAGTCTTACACACAGGCTTACTTCCGCATTGAAGAATAAGGTGGAAATTGATTTAAGGTCGATGTATTCCAAATGATAGTGATTATTACCCACATCCCCTTACAAAAAACAGATGTGTCTGTGTATATTTTCACCTCTGTGATGAGAGACTTGAGGAAGTTGGCTTTGTGTCGGAGGGGGTCGTGTACGAGCCCGTCACAGAAGGACACGATCCCGTGAGGGAAGTTGTGCTGTGAAAGCCAAGCCACCACACGCTGCTTCTGCATGTCTGGACGCCCCCGTCACGTACACGATCAGGTAACCCAGATCCTGCCAGTGCCTGAAACAGGACCAACCACCGTCAAGAACAGCAAACATTACAAATGAGTGGCCTGTGAGTATTATTAACCCTATAAAACCTGACATGTAAAATATTAGTCAGCTTTTTTTTTTTTTTTTTTTTTAATGGAACAGTTTATTAAACCTTAATACAAATTATTTATTATTACAGGTTTTTATGGCTCATAAAGTGTGATACAGTGACAATATGGAGCTCA
Organism: Labeo rohita; assembly: GCF_022985175.1. NCBI lineage: Eukaryota > Metazoa > Chordata > Actinopteri > Cypriniformes > Cyprinidae > Labeo > Labeo rohita. Next base: position 29,463,373 of record NC_066878.1, read on the forward strand.
CACCTACACCTACATTTTATTAAAAGGCTCAAACTGGCCAAAAATATGCAATCTGGAGCAGATGCTGATATCACATATCATTTCAACACATATAAAGCAATGCAATACAATGATGATTAAGAGATGAATAAATAAACTTTCATAAAAAAACAGATCATATTTGATTGTCATGATTTTTCGAAAAATGAAGCATGGATAAATTGCTTAAATCCAGTAAGTGTTCACTTTAAAATATTTGTGATTGTGTACAACAGTTTTTTCAGTAAAGTTTCAATCATGTTGATCATTTAGAGACGTCTGCATAGTAAATATGATGTACTAGGCTTCATAGAGACCTCACCTGACCACATCAACCGCTCCTGCTCGCACTTTAGGGTCGCTGCCCATGATGGACACGCTAGCAGCAAAAGAGCCGTCGATGCTAAACACGACAAACTCGGTCCCGCGCGGCAGCACAGTCAGGTAACTGTCAGCAGATGTGTGGTCGCCCCTTTGGACACAGCAAATATTGTAAAACAGATAAAAATACTTTTTCGTGCCTAATAAATGTAGATTTGAGCTTTACCTGACCACCATTTTGACCGGATACACGCCGATGCTCAGCCGCTTGCTCTCGGGAATGGTGTAGAAAACCCGGCCGCTGCTATTGGTCAGTTCTGTGCTGAAGTACACCCACTCACCGGACGGAGGCTGGGTCATGATGTGGATGTCCACCTAGAAAACGGCACAAAAATTAGATAAAGTGCCAAAGGAATATATTAGCTTTCTGATTAAAAGTTAGGGTGGCCCGGATTGGACGCTAACCTTCTCTCCTGTCAGCGTGACCATGTCCAGCGGGCCGTACATGAAGCGTCCCGTGACCACCTGATTGCCGTCCTCCGTAAATACGGCATCGTTCACACGGTGGTTTGCCGTAACGTTCTTTAACACAAACACATCTTTATGTCAATAACAATTCCGATTTAACAGCAATTTGGGATTTTAGAGATGCTGAGGTGCCTGTCTCACCCTGATCTTCACGTGGGTCCTCTTCCTTATCCACTTCTCCCGCGGTTTGGACGGAGTGAATTCTGACACCTCCTTCCCATCGAGCTCCAAAATGCTGGAGTTCTCATGCCTCATTACCTGAGAGCCGGAAAAATAACAAATACAATTACATTTGACCAATTTCAGTCTTAACTTGTCCACTAATAATTAACAAGTTGTACATTTATTAATATTGCAGTATCATTTGTATATTAAAATAAAATAAAATAAAATAAAAATAAAAATTAAAAAAAAAGTCACATCCCCTATCTTTATGTCAATTTTATAATTAGTCATTTTCGGTCCTAGCCGAAGTATCACCAAAAATGTTTTTTTTTTTTTTTTTTTTCTTGCAATTAGACTTAAAATTGATTGGAAAGCCCATATTTTATTACATTAAAATATTAGTAAAAACAGTAAAGTTTAAAATAACAAAGATAACAATTAAATAATAGTCATTTAAACATTTAATAACTAAAATAAAAATAGTTATTTTAAAAATGTATTTATTTTTTTTCTTAGTAATTTAAATGTACTTATAAAATATGTATGTAAAAACAAAAAATATCTTACTGATAAAATAAAATAATGAATTAAAAAAAAACATTCTAATACAAGCCAGAGAAAAAAAACAAATGATATTATATATATATATATATATATATATATATATATATATTAGAGTTGAGCCGGATACTCGGCTGAAACGAGTATCCGGCACGGATAAAGCACTTTTGCCGAGTACGAGTATCATACGAGTAATACGAGTCAATATCTGTGCTCGGATTGAATAAAAATTCTCATTGGGTAGTTTACTGTGTCTGCGTTCTGTGATAGGCTAGTCACAGGGCCTCTCCCCTACACACATACTAGAGATGCGCGGATGAGCTTAAACGTCACCGGAATCCGCAGCTCCAAATAAATGATCCGCCCGCCACCCACCCGCACCTGTATTTTTCTCTGATTTAGATAACCGCACCCGACCCGCACCCGATCGTCATTTACAATTATTCTAATTCTTAGTTTTGCATGATGATATGATGAATGTGATGAACACTTATAAGCTTAATCACTCGTGCTTTTAAGCCAAATCCACGCTAAAAAGAATAACGTTAACTGATATCTGGACGTGACGTATTGTTTTCGGTATAATGTACTGATTCAAATTAGTAATCAATAATAATTTTTATTTTAATACTCGGCGTGCCTCTCTTGACATGCTCTCGCGTATGAACAGGCAGCAAATGTGGTGCTGGCGCGGACGGCGCGGGCGCGGGCGCGGGCGCATCAGGCGCATCAGGTGCAATGATAAAACATATTTCAAAGGAAGCCGGCGCTAGGGTCCTTACCGTCTTTGCTGGGTGTTTTGAGCGAATATTTGCATGTATTCACATACGATTTAGTTACAAATGGTGGCCTGTCATGATTTTGGCTAATGCAGGACACTACTGAATGATGCGCATCAGAGGGGATTTAGAAGTGGGTGCGCAGAGCCGACTGATAAAGAAATGGGTATACGCGGGTTATACACACCACTGCATATTAACCTACTCGAGTATTTAAAACATATGTTAGAAAATACAGTTAATATTTGCGTCATTATTGATTTTTCTCATCCACCCGCGAACCACCCGCAAATAATCAGAATGCAATTTTTTATTACCCGACCCACCCGACCCGCGGATTGTCCGCAGCGCCCGCGGATATAACCGCCATCCGCGCATCACTAACACATACAGATTTATTGTGTTGCTGTGTCCCGCTCTGCTCACACACACACACACAGAACACTGAGAAGAGAAGAGAACAGCGCGCTCTCTCTCTGTTCTCTCCCTCAGTCACTCAGGTTTGCGGGTTTTTTTCCGTTAACGTTTAGGGTTTCTTCAGCATCACTTTTGTTTTTTACTTTGGTTTGTTTGTAGTACTTACTTTTTAACCAGTAGAGTTTTGGTAAACGTGGGGTTTGTTCAGACGTGGTGCTTGGTAAAAGCGACTCGCGTCTCTGCCTGTCGGAGAATTTATTTTTCTTTTTTAAACCGTCAGCTGGCTCTGACCAGTTTTTTTACTTCACGCACTGAGTGTCTGACACTTTCTTTCTGTATTTCATAAATAAATAAATAAATAAATAAACCACACTGCTCAAGGTTAAAAAAAGAAAGTTATGTTGAAATGAAAACTCTTGTTCATTACATTTTACTTCATAATTGCAACCGCATGTGTTGTATTCATTGTTGCAAAACTTATTCTGTATATAGTTCGTTTGTTATCATGATCAAACCCACTGATCTGAAGCTCAATGCTGATGCTGTCATGTAAATAGTTTTCTAATCAGCAATAAATATAACAATTTCTGATCAACCCATATCAATTGCATGCTTAAAATAACATACCGGTTAAAGCCCCGCCCATTTCAATACAACATGACCCACTTCCAGGTTAAATCCCACCCACTTCCGGGTTAGGCCCCGCCCACTCCGAGTACAGATACAGATACAGATAATTCATATGGTTAACAGATACAGATACAGATACAGATAATGCTGTACTCGCTCATCCCTAATATATATATATATATATATGCAATTTAATTAGAAGGAATGGCTTTTCTATGATATTATATAACCAAAAAAAGTATAAATAAAAATAGTTATTTAAAAATATATATATTAATTTATTATTTTTTTTATTTAGTACTTTAAATGTACTTATAAAATATGTATGTATAAACAAAAAATATCTTACTGATAAAATAAAATAATGAATAAAAAACATTTTTACACTAGTCAGAAAAAAAACATTATAAATGATATTATATGTGTCCAATTTAATTAGAAGGAATGGCTTTTCTATATTTTATTACATTAAAATGCTAAAAATTTTAAAAACATTAATGTTTAATATAATGAAGACAACAATTATATATAATAATAAACGGAGCAATTCCAATAGGGTCCTCGCACTGCAGTGCTCGGGCCCTAAATAGTCATTTAAATAACTAAACTAAACTATAAATAAAAAATACAGTAATTATAAAATAAATCAAAAAGTTATTGTATAAAAAAAACACACACACACACACACTTGTAAAATAAAGCTAGAAAAAAAAAACCAAATATTATTACACGTCCAATTTAATTAAAAGGAATGGGTTATCTATAATTGCCCTTATTTTATTACATGAAAATGTTACCAAAAGCATTAAAGTTCAATAAGACAAAAATTATGTAATTTTCACTTAGGCAAAAAATGCATAAATAAAAAATACAATATTACATTTAATGCATTTGATTTTTATTGAGTAATTTAAATGTATTTATAAAATGTACATGAATGTATGAAAAAAACCCATACTAATAAAATAAAAATGATGAATAAAAATCCAGATATATTAATGCAAGCCAGAAAAAACATTAAAAGGAATCGCTTTTCTATGATTATTGCCCTTATTTTATCACATTAAAATGTTACCAAAACATTAAAATTTAATGTAATAAATATAATCATAAAATATTTAAATAACTAAACAAAAATCTATAAATCCCCAAAAAATATTATTATTAATAATTATATTATAAAGCATAATAATATAATAAAATATAATATAATAAAAAATAAATATAATAAAATTATTAAAAAATATTTAATTAGAAATTATTAGAAACAATATTATATTTGTCCAATTTTATTAAAAAGAAAGGCTTTTCTTAGTATAACTGCCTTTTTTAAATAATATAATATAATATAACATAACATAATAAAATATAATAAAGATTAAAAAAATGAATTTTATAATAGCATTTCTTAACATATTTAAATAACTAAATATTAATTTTTTACAAAAATACAATAAAATTATTTTAAATTAAAATTATTTTAATAAAAGCCAGGGGAAAAAAATAATATTATATTATATTTGCCTAAAAATAAATGGACAATTATCTTAGAAGAGCTGCTCTTTTTAAATAAATATTCAGATTTATGGGTAATGCATTAAAAAAATGTTTGCATAGTGGATGTTTCTGGGTGCAAATAACTCTGAATATTTCTTTAAGCAGAATTAATATATTATAATCTTAAACCATACGGTAATAGTCACCTGTCGGAGCAGGAAAGACACAACGTCCGTGGATTCCCAGTAGGAGGCGTGAAAGAGGTGAGGTAGAGCCACGGTGGGGAACGCAGTCAAAGCATCAGGACAATAGAGGGCGAAATCAATGCGCTTCGTGCCCCACCAGCGTGCAGCGACTGCAAGAGAGACGACACGGGACGTTCAGTCATGCCTGTCCAAACCATTAGCGCTACAATGACAGATTCAAATGCCATTACAGATTTCTTTTTCATCTGTACATAATTTATGAACGTTTCAGCTGCTGGTTCTAGGACAGGACGAGGACATGTGATGCAGGATTGCTTCAGGGGCTCAAAAGGAAGTAAAGAAATGGAAAGTTGTCGTTTGGTAATGTGCACTGGGCCGTGCGAGGCTGTAGTGCGCATCTCTTGTCTGCTTCCTCCCATGACCCATTGCAAAAACACTCAAGACACAACCCTGATTTTGGTTTGTAACTCTTTCAATTAGGGTTGAATGTTCTTGAATGGCCTCTGGTTCGCTACAAGTAGGATTGGGAATCGAAAACCAGTTGTTTTTTAAAACTGGTTCTATTTCGACTGGGAACTTTGGGGGTTGTGAATTAAAAAATAAAAAAATAAATAAAAAATAAAAATCAGCAAAAGGCAGCAAATTTACTACATGATTCACAAACAAATGACTCTTATGAAGTGGCTATTTTGAATAAATCATTAAAAAAAAAAAAACAAGTTTCGTTAAAAACAAATTCAGACTTGAAATGTGCGTTATTTAAACAATTGGTGAGTAATTAATAATAAAAGTTAAACATAGCGGAAACAGCAAAATTAACAATTCATGTCCCTGATCTATACAGAAATATAAATAAATATATGAAATATTTAATGTATAAATATATACAAATATATTTGCAAAATAATATTTTTTGTAACTCATTTTTAATCATAATAATTAATAACAATATCTTTATTACTATTATCTGGTTAGACTAATTTTAAGTAAATAATAATAAATAATAATAAATAAGGTTACAAAAACGTAAAAATTATCACAAATTTACAATTCATGCTTCTGAGTTATATGCAAAATTCATAATTATTTGCATAATAATATATGAAAGTATTTGATTTTCGAAATAATAATAATAATAACAATGACAACATTAATAACAATATGGTTAAAACAATTTCTACATAAAAAAATTCAGAATTAGTCATTTTACTAGTGTGAATTATCACCTAAATAATGTAATTTTAAATTACATTATTTGGGTTAATATTTACTTATTATATATATATTATATTTATTATTATTTGCACAATAATATGACCTGATGTTATTTTTGTATTAGTAAAACTAATATATTAATAATAAAATATTATCTAAATATAAATATAAATTATATAATAAATAACACACACACACACACACACAAACATATATATATATATATATATATATATATATATATATATATATATATATATATATAAAATATAGAATATATAAATAATATTATTATTTGTAAATTGTTAATGTTAATAATTTTTTTCTTTAATTATTACATTAACATATGTTACCAAAACAGTATATTTTAATGTAATTTTGTAATAATCTTATTTTAATAATAATAATAATAATAAAAAAATAATTTTGCTTAATATATAGTTAGGACCACTTATTGGGTGTGGCTGCTTCTTAAAAAGAACTAAAAAAAAAAAAAGAAAGAAAAAAAAAATCATTAAGTGGAATTCCATATGATTCCCATCCTTACGTAAAAGCGGCCGCTAACAGAAGACATTCACGCCATAAGCATGATGCACAGCCAGATAATGGGAGCAAGACAAGTCAACATCCTTCAAAGCATCTTCAGAAGGTTTTCATCACTCAGAGCAAACCCAGAGCGGCTCAGGGTTCAGGAGATGAAGAACCAGAGCGTCAGCGCTGAGCTTCAAAGGGAAGGGGGGCATGAATTTGAAAAAACAAGGGCGTCAGCGCCGGGGAGGTCAGCAGGAAAACAGGCTGAAAATTTAAAAGCTAAAACAGGAAGTAGGAGGGATTGCAGGGAATGCAGTAATGGTAGAAACTAAACGCAGGCAAACAGGAGAGCGGGTGCATCTGGAGGGTCCGGGAGACCCTTTGACCGGACGTCTACCCACGCTCCAAGTACCTTGCTCGATGTCCAGCGGGACACATGGTGATGGCGGGTCTGAGGCGAGCGAGGGTGAGGGCTCAAAGCCTAGAGAGACGCTCTGCTCTGAATCATCCAAACAGCTGGAATCCTGCCTTTCTATCTGCGGCTTATTTTGCGCTTTGCTGGATTTGGGGGAAGGGCTTCGGGAACCGCTTTTATTATAGGGAAGGGCCAATTGGGACAAAAGACTGAGCTTTTTGGAGAGGCTAAGTTGGCATGCTTGCGCTACTAGAGAAAAAACAACATCAAAACAACAGCAGTCAAAAGGTGAACAGGACATGATGTGTGATAGTTCCTGGCTACATCTGCAGCATTAAAATGTTGAAAATGTTTTTTTGCCATTTAATAATTCTGTGGAAACCGTGATGCACTACTGTTCAAAAGTTTGGAGTAAGATTAAAAATAATAACACTTTTATTTAACTCATTAAACTGATCAAATGAGACAAAGACTTTGTTACCAAAGATTCCCATTTCAAATACATGCTGTTCTTGAACTTTCAAAACACTGATAATAATAACACTTTAATAATATTTATTAATTATTTCTAATTATTTATTAATTAATTTCAATTAAAAAAATATGCAACAAAAACAATTTCATAATCTGTAAGTACACACACACACATATATATATATATATATATATATATAAAATTACAGATATATATATATAATAGAAAAAATAGTTATTTGTAAAGTTATTAAAATAATTATTAAATCAAACATGAAAATATTAAAGATAAATAGATTAAATAAATACAATTTATTAAAATGTATTAAAGATAATAATAATTATAATTATTATAATTATAACAGTAATAATAATTTGGTATCATTAATTAAAAAAACATAATAATAAACTATTTATGCACCACTATTTACTATTTATTAAATTCATGCCCAATGACTGCTAAAAATTTGTCTTTGCTATAACAGGAATAAATGGCACTTTAAAATAATTATAATAGTATGTAAAAAATATAAAATATAAAAATATATATATATATATATATATATATATATATATATATATATATATAAATAAATTTAGCAGAATTAATATTGTTCTTTGCATAATACTAAATGTTTTTTGATGCTTTACACCAATAATAATAACACTGTAATATTTTTATTATTGATATAAATTAATTTGATTAATTAAATTTTATTAAAGACAATAATAATAATTTGATATCACTAAAACTATACTATACTATACTATACTGTACTATACTATTCTATATATTTTTGTTTTCAACACTGACAATAACATGATTTTATTAAAGATAATACATAGATTGAATTAGATTATTAGATTACATTTTATTAAAGATAATAATAATAATAGTAATAATAATAATAATAATAATAATAATAATAATAATAATAATATCAATAACAATCATTTAATATCACTAATTTTAAATCAAAATGCAATAAAAACAATTTATGCACTACAGCGAAATTAACATTATTAACATTAAAATTCATGTCCAATAAATGCTGAAAATCGTCTTGACACACTGAATATATAATCAGATCGAAAACGGTTACTTTAAACTGCAAAAAAGGTTAAACTGCAAAAAAAAGAGTAAAGAGAAAAATGTTTAATTAGTTCAAAATAGAAAAATATGCAATAAAAAATAATAATCTGCAATTTTAGGTATATATAAAATTACAGATTATATGTATTAAATTTGCTGAAATAATATTGTTATTTGTAGAATAGTAAAGGGTTTTTAGATGCTTAATATTTTTGTTTTCAACACTGAGAATAGTAACACTGCAATATTTTTTTTTTATTATTAAAGATAATAAATTAAATAGATTAAATTAAATTAAATTAAAGATGATAATAACAACAACAATTTGGTAACACTAATTAAAAAAAAACACAATAAAACCTATTTATGCACTACTGCAAAATTAACATTATGAATTAAAATGTATGCTCAATGGCTGCTGACAATGTGTCTTTGCCATGACAGGAATAAACGACACATTAAAAATATCATATCAGATAGAAATGGTTACTTTAAACTGTAAAAAAAGGTCCGAATTTTTAAACAGTTTTTACTGTAACCGTAATCAAACAATTAAGCCCTGGAGAGCATAAAAGACTTAAAAAAAAAAAAACATCACAAATATGAAAGATTCCAAACTTTTAAACTGTAGTGTGTATATTCACATATCAATTATTCCATATTTAATGTAAATGCAAAAAGTGTTTTTGGCTACAAACCAAATTACTTAATTACTTCACAGCTGCAATATGCTATAGTGGATATCTAGATTATTGTATTGTTCTAAGCGAGTGTGTGCGTGTGTTGACTTACTGTTGGCGATGTTGGAGGCGGTGTAACTGTCCGCTAACCCCGACACCTGGCTGGCGATGCTGGTCTCGCTGGCTCTGCGCGCCCCACGGAAGGCAGGAATGGATGCCGGAGACGAAGGATTGGAGTGATCCGCAAACATGATGCTGTGAGACTGCATCGCGTCCGCTGTGAGGACCAAACCCAGCAATTACTCACAGAGACTGGAGACTGACAAGGAAATTAGGGCCCAGAAATCTTGACAATTTTCAGTACCAACTACATCTCTGTTCCAAAACCTAGTGAGCTGCCTATCTAGACAGCAGTCTATCTAGAAGGCATGACAGGTGCGCTGGGCAGCGTTGAGATCTCACTAGATTTTGGACGGAGCTAAAATGATGCATCACTATTAATTTGTAAAAGGGCCATTTGATTCATATGATGAAAGGAAGTGAAAAGAAGATGCAAACACAAAATCAAAAAGAGATAAAAGTAGTAAATACTGCCCCCGAGTCCATTTTAATCCGTTCTGGAGGAATTTAGCAGAGCATTTACAGTGGATAGAGTTATTCGAGGGCCTCATGGGGCATTATCTACCAAATACACATGCAACCCATCATCAGAATCAGGATTTGTCAGTAGCCAAGATGCTTGAATTAAGATTTGTCTGATTATTCTTGATGTATTGTTATTTTAAAGGTGAAGTGTGTGGAATTAAATGGAATTCTGTTGGTTTCCAAACAGGTTTCCTAAACACCGCCCATATGTTGGACCGCTATATTTCACACCAAAATCAAAAGAAAGAAATATTTAAAAATTTAAGGACTGTTATTTTCACAAAATTAAGCACATTTCTTTCCAAAAGCACACCCCACCACAAGTTGATTATAAATAGAAAAAAAAAAAATTAGGTACTATTATACAAAATAATCATATTCTAATATAATTTTTCTAATTTATCTATTATGTTGCAATATTTAAATAACTTAATTAAATAATTAATTTTAACCACATAAATATTGTTATATAAAATAATTACAATAACGTTTCACAGTTTTTTTAATATTCTATTACACTGTATTACAATAATTTCTAACAATAATTAATTAATTCTAACCACATAAATATTACTATATACAATAATTATTTTATTAAATTTCGGATATTTAAATAACTGAATTAAATAATAAATTTTAACCACATAAATATTATTATATAAAACAATTACAATAATTAAATATTCTAATATTTAAGTAATTGATTGACATTATTACATTTTTACCATATAAATATTATTATATACAATATTTTTTCTATTATATTCTAATATTTAAATAATTGAATGAAATAATTAAATTTATAAATAATCCCATATAAATAAATCGCATACAAAATACAAGTTTGAGTTTATGTAAATACAAACACATTCATGTATATATTTAAGAAATATTTACAAGTATATGTATTTATTTATATTTTTATATCATTTATATTATATATAAATACAAATATTTTGTACATACATAATTCTCTTAAATATATACATTAATTTATGTGTATTTACATATACATAATTACGCACAGCACACACACATATATTAGGCAAACTCAAACTTTTATTTTGCATGCAATTAATCTTTTGACAGCCCTAATTCTAATATTTAAAAGAAATTATTTTAACCATATACAAATTATTATATAAAACAATTACAATAATTTCTAACATTTTTTTTTTTAAATATTCTATCATATTCTAATATTTAAATAATTGAATGAAATAATTATTTTTAAGTATCTAAATATTACATAAAATGATTAAATTCTAATATAATTTTTTACATTCTATTATATTCTAATATTTAAATAACTGAATTAAATAATACATTTTAAGCAAAAAATTATATCAAATAATTACATTCTAATATATTTTTCTATCGTATTATATTCTAATATTTAAATAACTGAATATTTAAATAAATAACGAATTACTGAAAAAATATATTACATATAAAATAAAAGCTATATATATATATATATATATATATATATATATATATATATTATATATAATTTATCAAAATTATATTGAATTGAATTGTTTTTTTCCCAAATAATTTTTACTATAAAATAATCTAATAAGTGAATTGTAATCATTACTGTAAATATTGTAATTGTAGAGAACTGAGAATTTAAAAAAAAAAAAAAAAAAAAGCAAAACATCCTGATGCATTAAAGTACTATGTATTGGGGCAAAAATATGATTTTGTGGTGAAACGTAACACTCTTTGCAAGTCAACATATGAACGGCTTATAAATGTGTCAACTGAAGCTTTTTTTAATATTGAAAAAAAATACACACTTCACCTCTAAATTCAATACCATCAGTTCCACATTGCAGCAACCAGCAGAAGGAAGTCAGTCAGAACTCAAAAACGTCAAGCCCAAACCAGACAATCAATGTGAGAGCAGACGCACAAACACAGCTCATGTGAAATGAGGGCACACGCCACACAGGGGTGACACACAAACGCACACACACAAAACAGGGGCGTTTTACGCTAAAGGGATGCAAGAAACCAGGAATGGCTACACACACTCGGCGGGGGCCGGCATGGCTTGCCAGTTGAGCACAGGGACGGGAATGGAAGTCTCGCTGATGCCATCCTGACAGCGCTGGGCGGCACAGCTCACACTCTCCAACAGGAGGTGAGGGTTACTCTGGATGGTTTCCACTGCCACATGTCAAACCCAGCGGCATGAGGGACGAGGAGACATGAGAGCGACGGGAAGGGGAGAGAGACAAAGAAACAGAAAATAAAGACAAATAACAGACAGAAATGACACGAACCGTGACACGAGAACAGCAGTCGTGAAGCAAACTCACGGCAGAACTGCAGTGATGGACGATGCTCTTTTACAAAGTGCTGCTTTTCTACACTAAACCATTACGATGTCGGCTGTAATACACAGGTGATCACACATGGGCCCTGTTTACACTGGTGTTAACACCCGTTTTGGGTGGTGCAATGGCAAATTCAAGTGCAAACGAAGTCTGAAATGCTCTGTGATCCGTGACCACATTGCATTTGTAGTGTAAATGCTACTGTAATTTGTACAAATGCATCCTGGACAAAAGACCGGCTACTTACCTGTCAATCATCCATTGCACTTAAATAAATATGTAAACTAGCCATTTGTGTGCAGCTTTTTTGGCATATTTTGCATTTTTAATCACATGCAGTGAGACGTCACACAGTGAATGATGTATGCAGCAGGGATATTATAGAAAACACCTTAAGATGAAAACCATAAACATTTTTGTTACTTGAGATATATTTTTTTTTTCATTTGTATAGAATTTTTATTTTTATATTTTCCTTTTTTACCTTAAATTTAAATGGTTACTAATTTTGTTGGGGTTTATTATTTATTTATTTATTTTTAATAGGTATATATATTTTGAAATTAAATATTTAAGTAATATTTGTATAGATTAGAAAATATTTTATTTTTATTAATTTATTTATTTAACTAGTTTTGTTGGGGTTTATGCATTTTTAATATGTCTATAGTTTTGTTTTGTGTTTTTGTAATTTATTTTATTATTCTTTCTTTCGTTCTTTTTGTTTGTTTGTTTGTTTGTTTTTACAGTTTTAAAACATCAAGGTAAACCTAATGACAATAAGAACTGTTTTTTTATTTCAGATCATTTTTATTTAATTTCAAACTATATACCTATTTAAATAAATAAATAAATAAATAAATAAATAACAAAAACACAACAAACTTACATAAATACTTTAAATTTTAGATAAAAGCTGAAAACAAAAATTAAAATTCTATACATCATTTCTTGTTTTCATTTAGTTTAACCTTGATGTACTTACACTAAATCTGTAAAAATAAATAAATAAATAAATAAATGGCAAAAACACAACAATATTAGTATCACTTTAATTTAAGATAAAAATTGAAAAAATAAAATTCTATACAAATATTAAGAAACATTTCTTATTTTCATTTAGTTTACCTTGATGTACAAAAATTTTAACTACAAAAAAATATATAGAAATAATAAATAAATAAATGTCAAAAACACATAACGCAACTATATAGACATATTAAAAAAATAATACATAAACAAATAAATACATATATAAATAAATCAATTAATAAATAAATGACAAAACCCCAGAAAAATGAGTAACCATCTACATTTAAGATAAAAATGGAAACAATTAAAAAAATTCTATACAAATATTAATTTTAGCTAGTTGCCAAGGCAACATTTCTTATTGTCATTTAGTTTGCCTTGATGTACTAAAAATAAAACTGTAAAAAGGGTTCATATTATAAAAAAAATGAATAAATAAATTGACGCTTAACAAAATAAAATAAAAAATTATACAAAAACAACAAAATTCATAATTTAATAATAATTTTAAAAAAGTTTACAAAAAAGACTATTAAAAATATATATATAAAAATAATAACGAAAATAACTGAAAAAAAAGTTAGATAGTAAAACAACATTGTTATGCAGTTCAAGAACCGTCCACCCAAAATCCAATCACGAGTGGTCAAAGCAGACACATTTGATACACATGTTAATACCAGGTGAAAAACAACAATCTGTCTTGCCTGACCACTGGTGATCAGATCACCCGGGACACATATATTAGTAGCAGGTGTAATCCAGGTCATAGCAGGTGTGCGTGTTGTCTGAGAAATCTCTCCACTCTTACCCAGCAGCGCCGACTGGCCATCACCCAGCGGGAAACGCTGGTATCGCGGCACGCTAAATGGAGGCATCAGGTGGAAGCGCTTTTCCAGCAGGGGCTCCAGACGCGAAGCGGAGGGATCCGCCGGGTGGAACAGGTTGTAAACCTGCTGGCACGCCGGACGAAGATGAGCCACTGAAAGAAGGAAGAATGAAAGGAAAGAATAAATGTTATGCCTTAAATATGTCATTCAACATATTCATCCTTGTGTTTGTTTTGTCTGATGAGCTCTACATAACAGATGTTGGTTTGGGAAACTCCCATTAGCATATCGTTCATTTTCTGGTCCTCTAAAACAATCGCTCATTATCTGCCAGCAAATGATTTAACTTAATGATTGGCTTAATAGGATTAATATGTTTAAAGCCTTTAAAAGATTTTAAACACTGGACTTCATAACTCGTGGACTCAAATAGAAACTATATTAAGAGTATTCAAGGTTAACACACCATCCAAAGAAGGGACGACGGTCTTCCTCAGAGCGAGGACCAGGCCGAGCGGAGATCCGAAGAGGAAGAAATCGGATACTTCGAAGTCAAACTTTCCCAAAGCGCCTCCTCCCTCCAGCATGGTACTGCTGCTGGACCGACGCGAACCCGGATCGTTCCTTAAAACGCTGGAGTGTAGACTACATACACACAATTTACATTATTATATTTACAACTGTATTATCTACATTATCACAACCACACTGATATAAAAATGTCAGAAAATGTATCATATAAAAATATTAAAATAAAGAAAATCACGCACATTTTAATTGTTAATTTTTAATAATTTGTAACAGTTTTAATTATTTATTAAAAATATTAAAATAAAACATTATGCAAATATAAAAATTAAAAAATGCAACGATTAACTTTTAATAATTTGTAACAGATTGAATTATTTATTAGTAAACAGTATTCATTTTTAAACTAAAGTATTGAAAAGTTCACACTTTTTCTGCAGAAACCACCATAGACAAAACATTTATGATAACTAGAAAAGTATTTGTTTTTCTTAAATAATTTGATTCAGATTACTTTGCAAAGAAATCATTTAGGTTTCGGAACCACTACGTCTAATTCATTTACAAGATTTGACTGAAAATAATTATTTAAAAATTGTTACAATCTGAATAAATATTCATTTTTTTAAATAAACAATTGCAGATTTCACACTTTTTGTAAAAAAAAACAAAACAAAAAAAAAAAAAAAAACAAATACAAATTTGTTACCATAAACAAAGTGTTTGTTTACTAGAGAAGTAGTTTATTTTCCTTTAACAATTTTGATTCAGATTAATTTGCTAAGGAATCATTTAGGTTTCTGAACTTCGACATTTTTAAAATAAACAATCGAAGATTTCACACTTAGACTGATTAATTTAAAAGATTTGATTTAAAAGAATGATTTAAAATGTTTTTGAATCTGAATAAATATTATATATTATTGACTGAAACACTGAAACACTGATTCATTTAAAAAGATTTAACTGAAAAGAATTATTTAAATTATTTTACAGTCTTAATAAATGTATATATGTTTAAAATAAACTACTGCAGAGTTCACTTTTCATGTAAAAAATACATGACTACAAACAAAATTTGTTTAGTGGAGTTTTTTTTTTCCTTAAATAATTTTGAAGAATCATTTACATTTTTGAACCACTTTGACTGATTCATTTTAAATATCTGACTGAAAATAATTATTTAAAATGCTTTACAATCCTAATAAATATATAAATTGTTAAAATAAACTATTGCAAGGTTCACATTTTTCTTGTAAAAAAAAAAAAAATCCATGACAAAAAATGTGTTTCTTTTATAATAAGAATAGGAAAAAACTCTACTATTTACTGAACAAACTTTTTATTTCTGGTCATTTTTTTTTTTACATGAAAAGTGAACTCTGCAATAGTTTATTTAAACATGACTATTAACAAAAAGTTTCACGTTTAGTGGAGGTTTTTATTCCTTAACTAATTTTGACTGATTAATTTCCTAATCAATCATTTATATTTTTGAACCACTTGACTGATTCATTTAAAAGATTTGACTGAAAGAATTATTTAAAAAGTTTTACAATCTTCATAAATATATAATTAAAAAAAAAATAAACTCCTGCAGAGTTCACACTTTTTATGTAAAAAAAAAATGCATGACCATAAACAAAAAACGTGTTTAGTGTTTTTTTTCCCTTAAAAACTTTGATTCAGATTCATTTGCTAAAGAATCATTTAGATTTTTGAACCAATTCGACTGAATAATTTAAAAGATTGACTCACAAGATATAGTCTATAATATAATATAATAATATTGAAATGTCTATTATTTACTACCTATTTGTCCATGAATTTGCATTAGTTTTAAGATTTCTCTTTATCCAATCCAATCATGAGTATATTGTGCACACAATTATGACAAATAAAATGACACATTCACTTAAATGATAAAGAGCTGTGGCTCACCTGGTCAGGAAGGCCTGATGCTGTTTGATGGTGTCGAGCTCGTAGGTGGAGGAGTCGCTGCGTTTGCGGGGCAGCTGTTTTTTGGGGTCGTCCGGACCGCTGGAGCGTGGAATGTCTATATTACTGCGGCTGAGGTGCCGACTGCCCTCCAGAGACAAACCCGAGCCCGAACCCGAACCCGAGCCCGAGCCCGAGCCCGAGCCCGAGCCTGTGCAGTGAGAGCTGTTTATAATGATCCCTGGTGACAGCAGGTCATTGTCCTGCAGGGGAAGTGAAGCAGTGATTAGCATGACAGGGGTCATGTGATGGAAAACAGCATTTTCATGCTCTTCTGAAATAAAAGACTTTGATGTATTACTGCTATTGACACACTTACAAACACAAAAGGATGCAATTTGTCTTATGTGCAATGTTGCGATTTATCACGGGTAATTAATCACTGTCTGATGTGTGTGTGTTTCACCTGCACACTGACAATGCTGCCACGTCGGCTGCTGTTTTGACTCTCTGACACGGTGATGTTGCTGCTGCAGAGAGCATCAAATCCCAGAATGCCTCCCACACAGTCACCAATCAGACACACCTGTGCACAGACACGCATGTGACGGGCAATGAATGAGCAATTACACTTTTTAAAACAACATGAAGCAACATTCACAACACTTCCACGATGTGACACATGAGCCATTTCTCAATATGCGTTCTTGTCTGTACTTGTGTTGTGTTGTGGACTGGTGAAACGTCATCAGTCGTCGCCCAAGTACTGTTCCAATTCAAAGTTCCCATCTAGCCAAGTACAGTTCAGATCCCTGAATAGAGTCACTGTTACTAGCATGGTTTAACATGTTTTTGGCATGATTTCAGTAGGTTTTTTAGCAGGCAGCTAAAACGATTTTAACAGTTTAACAAGATTTAACAACTTGTTTACATGTTTCTATTGAATTAGCACATTGCTAACATGTTTCTTGCATCATTTAACATATCGCTAGCATGTTTCTAACATGATTTAACACATTGTTAACATGTTTTAACATCTTGATATCATTATTTCACAGATTGTAACCTGTTGGTAGAGTAATTTAACACTCTGTTACCATGTTGTTAGCATGATTTAGTATGTTGTCAACAAGTTTCTTACATAATTTAACACATTGCTAGCATGTTATAACATGCTGACATGATTTAACACGTACTAACATGTTTTAACATATTTCTAGCATGATTCAACACACTGCTAACGTTATAACATGCTGCTAGCATGTTTTAACTTGTTAACATGATTTAACACACTGCATGCATGTTTTAACATGTTGACACGATTTAGTACACAGCTAGCATGTTTTAACACATTTCTAGTATGATTTAACACACTGCTAACATGTTATAGCATGTTGACAGTTTAGCACATTGCTAACATGTTTTAACATACTGCTAGCATGATTTAACACACTGCTAACGTTACAACATGCTGCTAGCATGTTTTAACGTGTGCATGTGTTAGCTTGTTAACATGATTTAACACACTGCATGCATGTTTTAACACATTTCTAACATGATTTAACACACTGCATGCATGTTTTAACATGTTGACACGATTTAGTACACAGCTAGCATGTTTTAACACATTTCTAGTATGATTTAACACACTGCTAACATGTTATAGCATGTTGACAGTTTAGCACATTGCTAACATGTTTTAACATACTGCTCGCATGATTTAGCACACTGGTAACGCGTTATAACTTGCTGCTAGCATGACTTAACACATTATATGCATGTTTCAACAAGTTAACACGATTTGACACACTGCTAACATGTTATTACTTGCTGCTAGCATGCTTTAGCACACTGCTAACATGTTTCAAGACACTGTTAACATTTTGACATAATGCTAGCATGACTTAACATGCTGCTGCTAACATGTTAGAACATGCTGCTAGCATGATTTAACACACTGTGTGCATGTTTTAACATGTTAACATGCTTTAGCACACTGCTAACATGTTTTAAGACATTGCTTGCATGTTTAAATGTGTTGTTAACATGATTGAACACATTGCTAACATTTTAACATACTGCTAGCATGATTTAACACGCTGCTGCTAACATGTTAGAACATGCTGCTAGCATGATTTAACACATTGTGTGCATGTTTTAACATGTTAACATGCTTTAGCACACTGCTAACACGTTTCAACACATTGCCTACGTTTAAACATGATTTAACACATTGCTAACTTTTTAACACACTGCTAACATGTTATAGCTTGCTGCTAGCATGATTTAACACATTTTGTGCATGTTTTAACATGTTTACATGATTTAGCACAATGCTAACATGTTTTAACACATTGCTTGCATGTTTAAACATGATTTAACACATTGCTAACTTTTTAACATACTGCTAGCATGATTTCGCACACTGCTAACATGTTATAGCTTGCTACTAGCATGATTTAACAAATTGTGTGCATGTTTTAACATGCTAACATGATTTGGCACAATGCTAACAAGTTATAACATGCTGCTAACATGCTTTAGCACACTGCTAACATGTTTTAACATTGCTTGCATGTTTAAACATGATTTAACACATTGCTAACATTTTAACATACTGCTAGCATGATTTCGCACACTGCTAACATGTTATAGCTTGCTGCTAGCATGATTTAACACATTGTGTGCATGGTTTAACATGTTAACATGATTTGGCACAATGCTAACAAGTTATAACATGCCTACAGCATGGGTTATCACACTGCTAACATGTTTTAAGACATTGCTCGCATGTTTAAATGTGTTGTTAACATGACTGAACTCATTGCTAACATTTTAACATACTGCTAGCATGATTTAACACGCTGCTAAAATTTTATAACGTGCTGCTAGCACAATTTAGCACACTACTAACATGTTAGAACATGCTGCTAGCATGATTTAGCACACTGCTAACATGTTTTAACACATTGGTTGTACGTTTAAACGAGTTGTTAACGTGATTTAACACACTGCTAACTTTTTAACATACTGTTAGCATGATTTAGCACACTGCTAACAAGTTATAACACATTGTTGACATAATTTAACACTTTGCTAACATGCTTTAGCACACTGCTAACATGTTTTAAGACATTGCTTGCATGATTAAATGTGTTGTTAACATGATTTAACACATTGTTAACATTTTAACATACTGCTAGCATGATGTAACACGCTGCTGCTAACATGTTAGAACATGCTGCTAGCATGATTTAACACATTGTGTGCATGTTTTAACATGTTAACATGCTTTAGCACACTGCTAACATGTTTCAACACATTGCCTACGTTTAAACATGATTTAACACATTGCTAACTTTGTAACACACTGCTAACATGTTATAGCTTGCTGCTAGCATGATTTAACACATTTTGTGCATGTTTTAACATGTTTACATGATTTAGCACAATGTTAACATGTTTTAACACATTGCTTGCATGTTTAAACATGATTTAACACATTGCTAACTTTTTAACATACTGCTAGCATGATTTCGCACACTGCTAACATGGTATAGCTTGCTACTAGCATGATTTAACAAATTGTGTGCATGTTTTAACATGCTAACATGATTTGGCACAATGCTAACAAGTTATAACATGCTGCTAACATGCTTTAGCACACTGCTAACATGTTTTAACATTGCTTGCATGTTTAAACATGATTTAACACATTGCTAACATTTTAACATAATGCTAGCATGATTTCGCACACTGCTAACATGTTATAGCTTGCTGCTAGCATGATTTAACACATTGTGTGCATGGTTTAACATGTTAACATGATTTGGCACAATGCTAACAAGTTATAACATGCCTACAGCATGAGTTATCACACTGCTAACATGTTTTAAGACATTGCTCGCATGTTTAAATGTGTTGTTAACATGACTGAACTCATTGCTAACATTTTAACATACTGCTAGCATGATTTAACACGCTGCTAAAATTTTATAACGTGCTGCTAGCACAATTTAGCACACTACTAACATGTTAGAACATGCTGCTAGCATGATTTAACACACTGCTAACATGTTTTAACACATTGGTTGCACGTTTAAACGAGTTGTTAACATGATTTAACACACTGCTAACTTTTTAACATACTGTTAGCATGATTTAGCACACTGCTAACATGTTTTAAGACATTGCTCGCATGTTTAAATGTGTTGATAACATGATTTAATACATTGCTAACATTTTAACATACTGCTAGCATGATTTAACACACTGCTAAAATTTTATAACGCACTGCTAGCATGATTCAGCACACTGTTAACATGTTAGAACATGCTGCTAGCATGATTTAACACATTGTGTGCATGTTTTAACATGTTAACATGATTTGGCACAATTCTAACATGTTATAACATGCTGCTAGCATGTTGATAGCATGACCAGCTAGTTGCTAGTCTAGATAGATCTGAATGTTTGACAGTTGGAGTTTAAACAGTCTCAGCGCATTTTAACATTTGAACAATTTTCATCATCCATTTTACGTCCAATGTGTTTGGAAAAAAATACAGCAACCTCAATGACACTAAAATAATGATATCATTGTGTTTAAGAACACATCATTTGATGTTTTTCTTCTGTAAATAAAGCACATTAATCCAAAAAGTTATTTTTAGACTCTTGAAACACTCTAAAACTAGATGCATATTTCTCTGGGACACAGTTTTTTTTTTTTTTAAGTAGTCTGTAAATGAACACAGAGAGCAAACCCAAAGCACTGACCTGTCCAGTGAAAGTGGCTCCCTCCAGGGATTTGATGAAGTCACCATAGACCTGATTGGCTCGCACTATGACCGTTGCCACGGCGTCCTGGTACTGTGGTGCAGAGGTGGCCAATAGGGGCAGGGCGGCCAGAGGGATGTGATCCTGACTGTTGGAGAGGCAGCCTTCGTCATAGCTGTAGGGACTCAAACTGTGTCAAGGACACAAGAACAGAGAGCATGCTGGGTCAATACCAGCCACAAACAGTTTTATACACTGGGTTAGGATGAAGAACGGCATACTAGCATACTAGTCTTTCTGTAGCGTTCATGCAACACTCATGATCAACTACATTCACCAAAAGGTACTGGATGTTTGGGAGTTTTTTGATAACTGGTTGAATGATAACTGGATGTTATTTACTGAATTAAACATGTTATACAGTGAAGTCACTGATGTGAAAACAATGTAGCAATAATAAATATAAAAGCAGATAATAAATATAAAAATAATAAATATAATAAATTCAAAATTTAAATCTAACAATAAACAGCAGCATTTTATTATTATTAT
This sequence comes from Labeo rohita, assembly GCF_022985175.1. NCBI lineage: Eukaryota > Metazoa > Chordata > Actinopteri > Cypriniformes > Cyprinidae > Labeo > Labeo rohita. Next base: position 29,485,552 of record NC_066878.1, read on the forward strand.
TAAAATGAAGTAATAACAATTAAAATACTGTTATTATTATAAAATAAATAAATAAATAGTTCAACTAGTAATTAATTGCAGGGACTTTCTTGAATTATTATTAAGCAATAATTCTATTTTTTTTTAACTATACCAAATAAATAAATAAATGCCTTTCTGGAAAAAAAAAAAGCAATGATTCTGAACTTTTTATAATAAATAAATAAAATTATTTATATGTATTACTTCATAATAATTAATAATTATTACACAACATAATAAATAAATAAATAAACATAACATAATAAATAAATACACTGAAATATTTTTAAGCAACAATTTTAATCTGTTTTTCTTTCTATACCAAACAAATAAAAGTATTAATTAATTAATTAATTTAAAATAAACAAACAAATGTAATAATTGCAGGAATGTGCTGGAACCATTATTTAGCAATATCTATTATATATCTATTATAATCTATGTTTTCTATACGAACTAAAAAAATATATTATTACTATTTAGTAATAATAAAAATCATAATAATAATTACAAATAAATAACTAATCAAATTAAATCAAATAAAATCAAATAAAAAAAACACAGAAACTTTCTGGATCCATAAAAACAAACCAAAAATAAAATAAAATAAAATAAAATAAATTAAAATGCAACTTTTTTTGGAATTACTATAAAACAATAATAGTCAATCTACTGAAAAATTAGAAAGTTGAAAGTTACCAGTTTAATACTATTTATAAATAAATAAATAAATGAATAAACAAACAAACAAATTAAAATAAATAAATAAACACTTTCTGGAAACTAAGTAACATTTCTTAACTTTTTTTATAAATAAATGTATTACTTTATAATAATAAATAATTATTAAAACAAACAAACAAATAAATAAATAAACGGAAATTAAATTCCGAAAATATTATTAAGCAATAATTCTAATATTTTTTCTATACCAACCAAATCAAATTATTTATTATTATGAATAAAAAATAAATAAAATAAATTAAAATAAAATAAAATAAAATAAAATGAAATATAATACAATTTTCTGGAACCATTATTAAGCGATAATTGTCAATCTACTGAAAAGTTAAAAAGTTGAAAGTGTTGCCAGTTGAAGTTCCACCCTAACACTGCTTAATAACTATCAGAGGTTGCGTTTATTCTCATGGCGGTGAATTAGATGTGTGTGTTCATGCTCACTTTGACACCAGAGAGAAGGCCTCAACACACACGGCCGGACAAGGGACCAAGCGGATGGCGATGCGACCCAAAGCAGCGGGGTAATGGACCCGCATCACAGCATCGAACGCGCCGCTGATGGTGTTGACGTCACCCTGCTTGCTGTTCTGGTCCCCGCTGCCCGTATCCAGGATGTTGCCGCCGTGCAGGACCAGGATGAGGACGTGGATCTTGGACGGCTGTAAGCACTGCTGTGAGGAGCAGTCCTGAGGGACACATTTGGACAGCTGTTTCTGCAGCTGCATACGGTTTGTTTAAAACATCCACACACACTCGTGACAACACGCTATTGTGAAAAAGGACGACTTACTAATAAACAACACGGTACAGACCGCAACAGCAGGCTTCCGGAAGTACAAATCCCATTCAAAATCTCCATAGATAAATTGATTTTTAGTTAAAATACATAATCTTTCAACACAGACCTGCCGTGAGAAACACAGATGTATGTCTGTGTAGAAACATGTCACAAGTGTGTCGACTCAGATGACCAGAGCTAAAATTAGCTACCTATATTGCATTAGTAAAAGTGGGGGTGCTGTGGTGTTAAGAATAAAATATAGCACTAGTGATTTATAAAAAGAAGCTGTCATTATGTTAATTATAACATTTTGGCTGTCTTCACTGGCATACAAATAATTGCTCATTACTTTTAATGCTCAATTTCAAAAATAATTATGCACAAAGGTTTAATCTTATTTCTTCATGTCGGTTACATGTTCGTGTTTAATATTCAAAATAACATTCTTAATAATAATACTAAAATGAAATATACTAATGAAAGAACAAAATGAGAACAAACGGAAATGAAACTTTTTTTATAACAAATATTTTTATATACTCTTAATATTAATAAACAATTTATTAAAAAAATATTATTTAAATGAACAACTTAATAATTTAATACATATATGTATATATACACATATTATATAAAGACATAAAATGTGTTTGTTTTAATATTATTGAAATGTATTAATTTTATTATTAAAATTAACAATTTACATGAAGTACAATTCATATATTATATACTCTTAATAATAATAATAAATAATGTAATAAGCATAAGCAATATAAATAACATATCAAATAAATGAATGTATAGTTATTTCATATATTTATATATTATATAAATACATACAATTTTAATATAAATTAATTTTAATATTATTGAAATTAACACATTTATTAATTTTAATATTATTAAAATAAACACTTTACAGTGAGTATAATTCATATTTTTATATACTCTTAATTTTATTAAATAATCTATTAAAAAATTATTTTATAAAAACACAACATAATTTATATTTGTATTTATATTTGTATTTATATATATATATATATATATATATATACACACACACAATCAAATAAATCAATAAATCCATTTAAATATATAAAATTTGTTAATTTTAATATTATTAAATTTAATACTTTACAGCAAGCATAATTCATATTTTTATATACTCTCAATAATATTAATAAATAATTTATTACAAAATTATTTAATAACAAACACAAAATCATGTATATATATATATATATATATATATATATATATATATATATATATATATAAAATAAACATTTATTTTATATATTTATATATTATATAAATATATAAAATATGTTAATTTTAATATTATTGAAATTAACATTTATTAATTTTAATATTTTTAAAATTTACATTACAGTAAGAATAATTCATATTTTATATACTCTTACATACTCTTAATAATATTAATAAATGCTAATATAAAATAAATTAAATATATATTTAATAATTTATTTATATATTTTATATACTTATTAATATATTTACTATTAATTTTAATATTACTGAAATGAAAACATTTATTAATTTTAATATGATTAAAATTAACACTTCACAGTACGGTTGCACTAGTTAATGTTAAATGAATGAAATTAATTAACAACAAGCAATATATTTGTTGCAGCACTTTTTTAAATCTTTGTTAAATTTTATTTTAAAAAATACAAATGTTCATTGTTCATGTTATCTCAGGTTTATTATTATTATTATGCTAATTATGTATTATTAAATGTTGAATTTTTTTTTTTTTTTTTTTTTTTTTACAGTGTTTAAATAAAAAATGTTTAAAAATGTTAAATTAAATTTAAAAAATAATAACTGTTAGTTTATGGATATAGATATACGGAGTTAATGCAAAGTAACCAGTTTCATGGAAATGACCTTTTTGTTTAAAATTCTTACTAATGTATAATGTGGCTGATCTTGGTTATTTCAAATGATTGTGGTTAGGAAAAATAACACATTTAGGACATTTTATTTCAAGTAAAGTAATGTGTTTTTGAGTGATTTGATTTGTCCTACAGACAAGATGAATAGGAAAAACACTTCCAGAACAGAAACTGTTCCTCTAAAACCTCTAAGCCACAATAGAACTAAATGTGTAGATCTGAAGAGTGTGTCTACTGTACAAAAACAACACTTCTGATACCATAAAAATGCTGTTTCAGGCTAAAGATCAGCTAAACACTATGCAAACACAACACAATCTGTATGAATAACTGCATAACTCAATTCTACATAACTCTACATGTCTAGCGGATGTGAACAGACGGGTGTCGCTGTGACTCACAGCTGGGTGTTTGCGTGCTGTACGCCGACGCTTACGGACGCTGCGGCGCCGCATGGACCTGCGTCTCTGCGGAGCAGAGTTAAAGAGCGCTGAGATCATCCCAAAAGCCCTCGACCCCTGATCGTGCTCATCCACCACACATCCCCATTAAACCCTTCACACCATGAGAACTTGACCTTATGACTATATGCTGAGCCGACCTTTGCAGTGACAGACCGCCGTTTCATTTTGTCAAAGGTCAGAGGGATTGTTCAGCGATAGTGTGGCGCTGATGCAAAATGAAAGCGCTGTTGCATAACATACCCTCAGAGAAGCTCTAATGCTTTTTTCTCCTGTTTTTACGTCAGAATAAACACAGCGTGACTATTGTACTATTTCTGCTCCATTAGCTTGAGGATAGATCAATGCTTTTTTCACTGCTGCGGTTGCATTAACACAACGACACTGCTGCATAAATATGCATTACATAACGTTTATGTTGTAGTATATTTCCATTGATTTTAATGGGAAGGTGTGTATGAAAATGCACAACGGCAGACATACCTCGTTGAGTCGCTCCACGTTGGCAGTCCCAGAAAAGTCTCCACCCGATTCTTGATAGTCACCTAGAGACATAAAATTAAAACCTAAAATGAATGCGCTTAAAGCAGGGGAAAACTGATTGATGTAGTGCATTGATGAAAAAGAATAAAGAACATAATAAAAGGACTAAAAATCATTTTATTTATACTAATAAAAACTAAACTATTCCTAAAAATAATAATGCATTAAAATATAAAGAGTTCATTAGCTTTTTCATTGTGCATTCCAATTAATCTCAATGAAACTGCAGTTGGGTTATTTCGATTAGCTAAAAAATAACTAAAAAATACACCTAACTAACACGATAAAACAATAAAAACATGATAACATAATAAAAAATATATATATTTTTGAAAAAATAGTCTGTTTTCGCAAATAAACTCTTCATATATTTTGTACAATTATAAGAAATATAAAATATATAAATATATTCATTATTAATTTATTAATTTATACTAATATAATTTGTGTGTGTATATATATATATATATATATATATATATATATATATATATATTATATATATAAAATATTAAATGCATTTGTAATATTAATTAATTATTAATTATTATTAAGATTTATATACTATTTTCTCTAACCTGCATCAATGCAAAATAAAAAAATGTCAAATGAATAAAAATAATTGTATTAATATGAAAAATACAAAAGTACTGAGTAAACATTAAAATAATTTAATAACTAATAAGATTACATAAACACTAGTAATTTTATTAATATTAATAATAATAATAATAATAATTATTATTATTATTATTAATATTATTAATATTATTATTCATGAATGCAAAAGAATAATTCCCCCCAAAAATGGTATTAGTATTAATAAAGTACAGATAGCAATACAAATTTTAATAACAATAAAAATGCATTAAAATGATGTAATTATTAATAAGAATATATACACACTTTTAATTTTATATATATATATATATATATATATATATATATATATATATATATATATATATATATATATATATATATACACACACACACACATACAGTAGTCAACATTTGAAGTGGATCAAAACCTTTCATCAAAGTTGTCCTAAAACCAAAAAAATACCCATTCTTGTCTTAGGACAACTTTGATGAAAGGTTTGATCCACTTCAAATGTTGACTACTGTATACACACACACACATATATACAAACACATATAATATTTAATTATATTTCAATGCTACTTAGTATATTAATATTAAATAGTAAAACTAAATTATACATAAGTAATAGAAGTATTAATTATTCTCTTAAACTAATCTGCACTGATGCAAATTAAAAAAAAAAATAAAATAAATAAATAAATAAATAAATAAATAAAAACAGAAAAATAGTAAAATAGAAATAATTGTATTAATATTAATAATAATAATAATAATAATATTATATTACATACGTGTCTAAACTCAATTTATAAATATTAAAATTAAAATAATATTTAATCTTTTTTCTATTTTACTTAATATATTAATACTAATACCAAATAATATTAAATATAGTATTAAATTAACATTATAGCATTAAATATAAGCATTAAATTACTAAATTAACCAAATTACTACTAACAATAATAGGACAGATCAGAGTTGACAAGAAATGAAGTGGCGCAACGGCGCTGTATGTCGGCGCGCTTCCAACAAGGTTGTAAATATATCTATCAATGGTAAAATAACATGAATCTTTTAGAAATCTATTATTATTAAAGAAACCTAGCGTTAGACTTTGATTTGAACATGGGTTTCATAAGTGTTAAACCCTCCTTTGACCTGCGAGTCCGGCGAGCAGTGAGATCCGTCTCGCAAACAGCATGGAATTCAGTGTAATTAGTGTTGTATAATCTCACACTGTTTGACACAGACCCTAACCTCCTCAGAGTCAATGGGGCTCCTTTACCGCTAATCCTATTAAAGATGTGAAAATCTCTGTATTTGGAGGATGAATGGAAAAAAACTCCTTGCAGCGGCCTCGGCTTATGCATTACAAAACCAAAGCGTTAGAAAAATGCTTTGCATCACCTGCCTCGGGCCCCAAAGCACCCCCTACAATCTGAGAGTGTGTCAGATGGGTGGAAATAATCTCCACGTACCCTGGGTTTCCTCTGTCTCCGCCGTCTCGATTTTATCCATCAGATCGTTGGAGTTCCATTTGGTGATCTCCTTGGGAAAGATCTCCTCGTTGTCAGAGAGGTCCTCTAAGGAACAAGGATTCAGACTTTAGTAAATAACAGATTGCCATGAGCAGCTTCTGAAACCGAGGATCGATCCTGCATTACCATGAGCGTCAAAGAACTCGTCGTCTGTGCTGTCCTCCGAATCTCTGGCGATGCTCTGCATGCGCCACTCAGAAATGCTGTGACGTGAAGGACTTCCTGCACACGCAACACATTAATAACAAATAAACAGACCATGTTAGTTTTGTGTTCCAATGCTTAATGTGAAATTCACCCTCCCACAAAAAAAACTTGAATATATATATATATATATATATATATATATATATATATTTTACCAAATATAACAATATATAATAATGTAATATAATATAATGTGATATAATATAACATATGGAATATTACTACATTTTAAAATAACTATTTTCTATTTGAAAATATTTTAGTATTTTATTTTTACTTAATTAAATATATATATATATATATATATATATATAAAACACACACACACACACATTATATATTATATATAGCATACATAAATTATATATATTAAATAATACATCAATTAAAATATATAACTCTGTTAATACTGTATAATATAGAATAATACTGTTACAATAATAATTTGTTAATGCTAAAATAAACAATAGTTTAAAAAAATATTATCATTTGAAATGACTATTTTCTGTTCAAAAATATTTTAAAATTTTATTTTAAACAATTTTACTAAATCAAATTATTAATTCATTATAATACACACACATATATATAGTAAATACGTAAGTATAATAATATACAGACTTTTAATTAATTAATTTATATACATAATAAATGTATATATAGTATACATAATAGAAATTATTATATTATATATTATAAAAATTATACATCTATATACATATATAACTCAGCATAATAATGTAACATTAATCTATATCTATATTATTTAATAATTTAAATTATGTATAATGCTGTTACATTAATAATTTGTTAATACCAAAATATCATACAATACAATATCACACAATATAGAAATATTACACAATACAAAAAGAAATATTATTACAATTTGAAGTGACTATTTTCTATTTTAAAATATTTTTTAAAAAATATTTTAAAGAATTTTACTAAATCACTATTAATCAATTCTAATAATATATCCAAGGGTGCACATACGTTTTTTTTAGCCTGGGTCTCATAAGATTACCTCGAGGTTTGGTTTGGTCCTCACACTACACATAGTGTGACCCATTAATTATAAAAAAAAATTAATAATAGTAATAATAATAATAATAATAAATAATAATATCATTGGACTTTAGTTTTTATTTTAATAAAATAAACAAAATAATAAAGTGTACAATTAGTTGATACTAAACTTAAAAATAAAAAGATAATATTTACTTTTTTATATGAATATTCTCAATTTTCAAACCTAAATTAGCAGGCTTTTATTTTGGCGGGTTGCCGGCAAGCAAGTATGCATGCTCCCTTTCTCACTTATGTGCACCCTAACCCTGTGTGTAAAAATATATAAAGTATGTTGATGTGGACTTACCCCCTCTCTTCGAGGAACGTGAGGACCTGGAAGAGGTGGACCACTGCTTGGTCAGCTCTCCTCGCGCCTGCAGCGTGTCCCCCATGGTCCTCGTCGTCCCTTCGGCTTCGATGGAGCTGATGGCCTCCTTGGCTTCGTGCTCTTTCTCTGGGCTGGTGACGGCGCCGTTGTTCTCGCCGCCCTCCTCGTTGCAGCTGTACTGCGCCATCTTCTGAGCCAGAGCCAGCTGCGTCTCCAGCTCCAGCTGCCGAATGTCCTCCATGGTCAGACCGTACCACTCGTCCTGCCAACACCAGGCCTGCCGATGAGCGCGCACCATCACCTTCCTCAGCCCTGATGGGAATATATCATGAGATAAATGCTCACAATAACACAGGCAAGTGTAAATACTTCAACAATCACAGCATTCAAACTAGCTTGGGGGGGAAAGCCAAACTTTGCAGTCAAATTTTTACATCTTGAGTGTTTTTGCCCATGCAAAAGTACTATGCAAGCGTTTGTGTGCGGCTGCCAGATATCATGAGTTTGAATCTCCAATTCACAACCTCACTGTTAAGAGGATACATTTTCTTTCAAGAGTTTTGCTTAATTTTTGCAATCTGGCAACCATGTCACAGAAAGTCTGTTCTGTTGGTAAAAGCAATTCCTGAAATGTTTGTTGAAGGGCTTTTTTTCCCCATGACTAAAACGAAAAGCTGTCAAGATGACAGTAAGGTCAATAAATGATAACTGTGCCTATATCAACATGGAATATTGTTGACGATAAAGACGAGAAAAAAAGTTAATAAAATTTATTTATAGATACAAATACAGTTTATGCCAAATGTTTTGCTTAATCTTTGCAATCTGGCAACCATGAGCTAGCAAGTCCAGATTCTATTGGTGAAAGCAATTCCATGTTTGTTGACAGAGCTTTTTTCCCTATGACTAACAATCATTATGATTATCTTTTTTTTTTAGCGAAAATAATTTATCAGTTTAACCATTATACAGCATGACGAAAAGAATAAACTAAGAATAAACAATACTTCTACAGAATTTATTAATGCATTATTAAAATCACAAGTTGTTTGTTAACATTAGTTAATGCACTGTGAACTAACATGAACAATAAACGACTGTATTTTTACTAAGTAACATTAACGAAGATTAATAAATAGTGTAATAAATGTACTGTTCATTGCTCAATAATGTTAGTTAATACATTGACCAATGTGAACATATGACACCTTATTGTAAAGTGTCAGTTAATGCATTTATTTCAAGTAATGTTTTTTACAGTTTTAGTTTTAGTCAATAACCTTGCTTCACTGATGAGTCTGTATGCAAGATTGCTCAACATTTAGGGGTCGATGTGTGGTTTGGCTTATTTCCTTGTGCGATTTCCTTGACTGATTAGGATGTGTCAAAGACGCAGTTAACCAGTCTTTCAGATAATTGAGCTTGGTAATGAAGAGACGTGCAAACAAAATTGTTTTCACAGCGGGCAGGAAACGGCGAGAAGAAAAAATGATAAAAATAAAAAGAAAATCAGCCAAAGAAGGGCAAGAGTTTCGTAAATGGCGAACGGCAACGGTCCGCTCGCAAATTATCAGAGAAAGGAGCCAATAAACAAGCCGATATCGAAGTAATGAAAAAGATTAAGCGGTGCGCGAACGGCACATGGAAAGGAAATTAATTTTGCCCTGATGTAGTCAGGAGGAGGCGGTTCTCCGAACGCTGATTTTCACTGGAGCCGCACTGCATCAATCTCGTTTTCATTAAGTGCAGGTTAATGATTAAGGGCTTTTTTCCTGACAGAACGCTTGACACCTGCTGCCCACCCACGCACAACGATAACACGACGTTTCCAGGCATCATTTCACTCGCATATGCAGCAGATGGATCAGCTGACTCATATAGAATTATTGGAGAGACAAATGTCCTCTTAGAGCTAATAACACTGGCGGACATATGGTAGAGGACACCACTGATAATAGCACTGCTACTAAGTTAATAATAAATATGCATTGTTATATAATACAAAAATGTTTCGTCTGAACACTTACCCACGTCGTGAATGAAGCGCTCGATCTTGGACTGCATGCCCCAGTATCGAAACTCCACTTTGCACAACTTGTAAGCGCACATGACGGGCAATTTGCCTGGGTTGTTGTTGATTTCTGAGATCCAGTCGTCAGACAGGGGTCCCCGCTGGGTTTTATATGACTTGTAGAGCTTCGGGTCTTCCTCAGCCAGGTACTCATGAGGGGCAATGAATTCATTCACAATATCGATGGGATCTGTGAAAGACCATTGGTCGCATTTTTTGGGAGAACAAGGCATGGATGGTGAACGGGTTCATATTTAGTCTTATTGCAAACCAAATCAGTTCATCGCAGAGGTTTTATAGAACCATCTGAAAGGTAATAACATGGGCATGAGGCTGTAAAACCTGGTTTATCTTGTTTGTCTTATGTGTCATAAAGTTTCTGTTATTCAAGCTGCTTTGGTTTAAGGAATCGAGTTGCTTCACTAAAAAAATGTCCAAAAAATTAGTTTAGAAAAACTGACATGACACGTATTTAGTTTATGTACAGATTTCATTTGTTTTCCAGCTCTTAAAGGAACAGCACACCCAAAAATAAAAAAATCTGCTGAAAACTCACTTTCAGGCTATTGAAGATGTAGATGAGTTTTCTTCATCAGAACAGATTTGGAGAAAATGTAGCATTACGTCACTTGCTCACCAATGGATCCTCTGTAGTGAATGGGTGCCGTCAGTCCAAACAGCTGATAAAAACATCACAATAATCCACAAGTAATCCACACCTCTCCAGTCCATCAATTAACATGTTGTGAAGTGAGAGGCTGCTTGTTTGTATGAAACAAATCCATCATTAAAGTGATGGATAAAGTCTTTTAACTTTAAACCATCGCTTCTGGCCAAAATAGAAGTCCATAATCCATAATAACGCTTCCTCGAGTGAAAAAGTCTGTTGCCCCTCTCACAACAAAATCCTGTTTAGATATATTTTGGATTGTTTTGGCTTTTAAACGGTGCTTGATCTGTGCAAATCTCTCTCCTGATTCAGATTCAGAGTCAGATTCACTTTTTCACTAGAGAAAGCAATATGTCACCCTGGACCACAAAACCAGTCATAAGTGTCAATTTTTTGAAATTGAGATTTAAACATAATCTGAAAGCTGAATAAATAAGCTTTCCATTGATGCATGTTAGGATATGACAATATTTGGTCGAGATACAACTATCTGAAAATCTGGAATCTGAGGGTGCAAAAAAAATCTAATAAAAAATAAAATAAAAATATTGAGCAAACCACCTTAAAAGTTGTCCAAATTAAGTTCTTAGCAATGCATATTACTAATCAAAAAAAATGTTTTTTTTTTTGAAAGTTTTGATATATTTACGGTAGGAAATTTACAAAATATTTTCATGGATCTTTACTTAACATCCTAATGATTTTTGGCATAAAATAATTTTTTTTTTTTTTGACCCATACAATGTATTTTTTGGCTATTGCTACAAATATACTCATGCTACTTATGACTGGTTTTGTGGTCAAGGGTCACATATTATAAACAAGTTAAAAACTCCTTGATGGGATGATTATATGTGGATTATAGTGATGTTTTTATCAGCTCTCATTCTGACGGCACCCTTTCACTGCAGATGATCCAATGGTGAGCAAGTGATGCAATGCTACATTTCTCCAAACCTGTTGAAGAAACATGTTGAATGAAGAATGAGAAACTCATTCACAGCTTGGATGACCTAATGCTGAAGACATTCTCAGCAATTTCTCATTTTTGTGTGAACTATACATTTAATGCAGAGCTGTAATCTTTACTGTGATAACAGTTGCGAATTACAGATCGGTTTCTGATCTCATGCTGTTTCCTGTTTGCAGACTGCCATGTCGTCAGGCGGCCTCTAGGTGTCTCCACAGCACACTAATGTAGGTACATGCTTTTAGTCAAGAATGGAGTTATGTAACACCATTCACAGGGCGCTTCCCCCTGCAGTGCCTGCGTCTGTCTGCGTTCGGCTCAGAAAGCCTCCGGTACCTGTCCCAGAGTGCAACGGGGCGCTCGTGCCGTGGCACGTTACCCAACAGCAGCATGGTACTATGTCAATGAGGTGGCACGATGCCTGCATGTTAAACATTGAGGCATGACTCGAGAGCTCTTCCTGCTGGATTGCTTGAGATTGGTTTCACAAGCAAGCAAGGCTCACATGTTAAAAAGCATGCTCAGTTGTGGTTTTGCATTTTAAAAACAATCAAATATCAAGCAGAGTAAAAATAAAGAAGGTGCAACAGTACCTATATCCCGCTGGCGCTTTTCGGCCGAGGACATGTTGAAGACGTCGTTCTGGCAGCCCGTGTCCGGCTTGTAGTACGTCTCGATATCGATGGAAAACTTTTCGACGAAAGGACACGTGTAGCTGCGGGACAGGCGAGGAGAGATTAACTCTGATGTAATTTCATCATATCAGTGTCATGCATTAATGCAGCCGCTCTGAAAAGAGGTTCATGCAAGTTTATCCCTTCTTCACACAGGCGTTGTATATACCTGCCATGACCTCTTCATTAAAAAAAACAGATATTTGTTTATTGCAATGTGAGATGAGCTAAACTCAACATGCACTGATCCAAACCTGTAAACAGGGGTCTATTTTGATTTGATGTTGACTTTGAGATCAAAACAGCAAGGCCTGACTTAAATGTTGTGGGTATTTACCAGAGTACTCTTGAAAGAGAGCCAGAGGGTATTATTATTAGATAGTGCACTCACCGTGTGCGGGTGTATGGGTAGGCGTTCCAGGATTCCTCTTCCACACGAAGAGCGGCTTTTGGCAAGATGGAGCGAAACCAGCTTGGGATGTGTTGGCCGATGTGGTACACCTTATGGGTGTATTGACCAGAGCCACCTGGGCCGTCCGTGTAGGGTCGGTTCTCTAGGATCTCCACCCCGCTGCCCTCGCCTTCGCTCTCTTCACGACTCTTTTTCTGCAGGGAGGGAAAAGCCAGGAATGATTTATGCCATGTTTATTTAGAAATCTCTTTATGCAATACAGACTGTTTTTAAAGCAGCTTCACATTAATACAGAGAAAAATACAAGTGTTAATGGTGTAGAATTTATCAACTATGAAACCAGTTAAATTCAGCTAATAAGCAGCTCTGCAGATTTTAAACATGTTGATGGCGCAAAGTTATCCAGTGTCCGCTCAATCCGCTCGATTCAGTTTATTTGTTGCTCAAATTTGTTGTTTCAATTCAGATCAATAATTATGAAACAAATTAAATTCACCTATAAGCAGCTCTACAGAAGGCAACAGTGTTGTTATTTAGCTCAAGTCAGTTTTAAGCTCGATTCAGCTGAATAAGTGTCGATGTTGCAAAGTTAGTCATTATCAAATTTGTTGTTGTCAATAATTGTGTCAATGTTGCAAAGTTCATCAATTATGAAATAAATTCAATTCAGCTATAAACAGCTCTGCAAAAGACAACAGTGTCATTATTCCATTCAAGCCAGTTCAGCGTGGATTTGATTCAGCTGAATGCGAGTCGATGTTGCAAAGTTAGTGTTATCATAAAATTCAATTCATTGTTTTAATTCAGTTCAATAATTTTCAATGTTGCAAAGCTAATCAAGTATTAAGCGAGTTTAACTCAGCCATAAGTAGCCCCACAGAAGACAACAGTGTTGTTATTCAGCTCAATTCTGTTCTATTTTAATTCAGTTCTGTTAAATAAGTGTTAATGTTGCACAATTAGTGTCATTATTCAAATTCCAAATTAAATGTGTTGCTTCAATTCATTAACTGTGTCAATTCTTGAACAAATTCAAATCAGCTATAAACAGCTCTACAAAAGGCAAAAGTGTCATTATTCAGCTCAAGTCAGTTCTATGTTGATTCGATTCAGCTGAATGAGTGTCAACGTTAAAAAGATAGGGTCAGCATTCAGTTTAATTCAATTCAAATTTGTTGTTTCAATTCTGTTTTTAATTTGTTTCATTTCAAAGTTCAAATGAGCTATAAACAGCCCTACATAAGAACAGTGTCATTATTCAGCTCAATAGGTTAAAATTTGTTTCGTTTAGTTCAATTATTGTGTCAGTGTTGCAAAATTCATCAACTATGAAATGAGTTTAACTTTAACTCCACAGAAGACAATAGTTGTTATTCAGCTCAATTCCGCTGATTTTTAATTCAATTTAGTTGAACGAGTGTCAATGTGTCATTATTCAAATTACATTTAATCAATTTTGAAACAAATTCAGTTAATCTATAAACTCTTTACAGAAGGCAAACATGTCATTAGTCAACTCTAGACAGTTCAATGTTGATTTAATTCAGTTGAATGACTGTCAATTTTCAAAGTCAGCATCATCATTCAGTTCAATTAGATTCAAATTTGTTGTTTCAATTCCGTTCAATGACTGCGTCAACATTGCAAAGTTAATCAATTATGAAACAAGTTCAAATAAGCTATAAACAGCTCTATAAAAGACAATAGTGTCATTATTCAACTCAATACAGTTAAAATTTGTTGTTTCAATTCAGTTCAATAATTGTATTAATGTTGCAAAATTCATAAACTCTGCAACGAGTTTAACTCAGCCATAAGTAGCTCTTCAGAAGATGATTGTAATGTGTTGTAATTCAGCTCAATTCTGTTCAATTTAATTCAATTCAGTTGAATGTCAATTTTGCAAAGTTAGTGTCATTCAAAATACATTTAAAAGTGCTGTTTCAATTCAATTCAATAATTGTGACTGTTGTAAAATTTACCAATTATGAAACAAATTCATTCAGCTATAAACAGCTCTACAGAAGGCAAGTGTCATTCACTCAATTCAGTTCAGTGTTTGATTTGATTCAGCTGAATGAGTGTTGATGTCAATCAATCAGTTCAATCTGATTCAAATTTGTTTCAATAATTACATCAATACTGTAAAATTAATCAATTATTAAACAAGTTCAAATATATATATATATATATATATATATATATATATATATATATATATATATATATATATATATATATATATATATATATATATATATATAGACAACATAAAAAGCTCTACAGAAGACAATAGTGTCATTGTTCAACTCCATTCAGTTCAAATTTGTTTGTTCAGTTTTGCAAAATCTATCAATTCTGAAACAAATTCAATTCATCTATAAGCAACTATACAGAAGGCAAATGGTTTTTGAGGAAACAATTCAGGATTTTTTTTTCATATAATGAACTTCAATTGTGCCCTCAATTTTGAACTTGCAAAATGTAGTTTAAATGCAGCTACAAAAGGCTCTAAATGATCCCAGCTGAGGAAGAAGGGTCTTATCTAGCGAAACGATTGGTCATGTTTTCAAAAAAAAAAAAAAAAAAAAAAAAAAAATTGTGTACTTTAAGCACAAAAACTTGTGTAGCACAGGCTCTGCGATGCGCGTTCAGGACACTATGTACTATTGAATCACGTCGAAAGGTCACACGGAACTACAGACCCAGTGTTTACAAAGCAAAGACTAACAAAGTGCAAGTAAGTCAAACACTGGTTACAAAAAAAAAAACTACAACGATGTCAGACGATTCTGAAGTTTTAATAGAAAATAAGATTTTTTGCCATTCTCTACCTTTTTGAGCCAGAGTACACAGACGATGAGCTTAGACGTGATTTGTAGTAGTGATGGGAAGTTCAGATCATTTTACCGACTCAGAACTTTGAGTCTCGTTCAGCAAAATGAACAAGTCTTTTTTCGAGTCATTTTGTTCATTTTAGCAAAATATAATTAAAATGTTCCGTGTTACTTCCCTAACACATCTACTGCTTACACAAACGTTGATCACACTACAAACAAGACAAAACTGTAATGCTATAAGAAACAAAAAAGATTAATTCGTTGTTTACCTGGGTTTTTAGTCTATGATTAACTCACCTTACCTCTTATCTGACAAGTTTTCGGGTTTAAGTCGTTTAAGTCATTACGTGACAGCACCATAAGATGAACGAACGACTCGAAAAACCAGAAGATTCGAAACAGGTGAACTAATTCCAGTACAGAACCTAGTAGGATGTTGTGCATGCGCGACTAAACAAATTACTCCCCGAGACAACTCGTTCTTTCCGAGTCACATTAAAGATCTGTTCAAAATGAACGAATCATTCAAGAATGCGCATCCCAGAGCCTGTGCTACACGGGCTTTTGTGGTTAAAAAGTATACAATTTTTTTTTTTTTAGAAACAAATGTCAGATCGTTTCGCTAGATAAGACCCTTCTTCCTCGGTTGGGATCATTTAGAGCCTTTTGAAGCTGCATTTAAACTACATTTTGGAAGTTCAAAATCGGGGGCACCAATCAAGTCCATTATATGAAGAAAAATCCTGAAATGTTTTCCTCAAAAACCATAATTTCTTTACGACTGAAGACAGAAAGACATGATCATCTTGGATGACAAGGGGGTGAGTAAATTATTTGTAAATTGTTGTTCTGGAAGTGGACTTCTCCTTTAAATACAAAAATGAGTTTACTCAGCCATAAATAGTGTTGTTATTAAGCTCAATTCTGTTCGATTTTAATTCAATTTAGTTGAATGAGCGTTGATGTTGCAAATTGTGTCATTATTCAAATTACATTTAAATATGTTGTTTCAATTCAATTCAATAACAGTTTCAATGCTGCGAAATCTATCAATTCTAAAACAAATTCAATTCATTTACAATTAGCTCTACATATTATTTGGCTCAAATCAGTTCAATGTTGATTCGATTCAGTTGAATGAGTGTCAGTATTACCATTCTGTTCAATTCAATTCAAATTTGTTGTTTCAATTCAGTTCAGTAAGTGCGGCAAAGTTCATCAATTCTGAAATAAGTTCAAATCAGCTATAAACAGCTCTACAGAAGACAACAGTGTCATTATTCAACTCAATTCAGTTAAAATTTGTTGTTTCAATTCAGTTCAATAATTGTCAGTGTTGCAAAGTTCATCAACTATGAAACAAGTTTAACTCAGTTTAGTGTTGATTTGAATTAGGTGAATGAGTGTCGATGTTGAAAAGTCAGTGTCGTCATCCAGTTCATTTTAATTCAAATTTGTTTAAATTCAGTTCAATAACTGTGTCAATGTGGCAAAGTTCATCAATTACGAAATGAGTTTAACAGTGATAAGTAATTCTGTAGAAGACAATAGTGTTGTAATTCAGCCCAATTCTGCACAATTTTAATTCAATTCAGTTGAATGAGTGTCGATGTTGCAAAGTTAGTGTCATTCAAACTCCATTTAAACGTGTTGTTGCGTCAATGTAAAATGTATCTATTCTGAAACAAATTCAATTCAGCTATAAACAGCTCTACAGAAGGCAATGTGTCATTCAGCTCAAGTCAGTTGATTTGATTCAGCTGAATGAGTGTCAATGTTGAAAAAATAGGGTCATCATTCAGTTTAATTCAATACAAATTAGTTTTTTTCAGTTCAGTTCAATAATTGTGTCAATACTGCAAAGGTAATTAAATCTGAAACATGTTCAAGTCAGCTATAAACAGCTCTACAGAAGACAATGGTGTCATTATTCAGCTCAATTCAGTTAAAATTTGTTCAATTCATTTCAAAAGCTGTTGATGTTGCACAATGCATCAATTATGAAAAATTCAATTCTGCTAAAAACAGCTCTACAGTAGACAAAGTGTCATTATTCCATTCAAATCAGTTTAACGTTCATCAGATTCAGTTGAATAACAGGCGATACTGCAAAGTTAAATTTTAAAAGTTACAATTACATTCATTAACCAGCTCAATCCAGTTCAAGCTCTGTTCTCATCCAATAGTGTCAGTGCAGTCAAATCAATGATATTACGCTGGAAGCTAAAAACCTCCTTTGGAAACTCAATGTTAATGGAAGGTGACAGTCTATCCCAAAAGAGAATTGACTCCAGCCCAACAGAAGTCAACTTCATGCTCAGCGCTACTGGTGCTGGCCAATCAGGGAATGTCGTACCTTCAGCTTTGTCAGTAAGATAAGCCAAGACTCAGTGTGACTGCCAGCAGAAAGATCCGTAAAAGTAGGGTGCAGTCTTGGCACGGCTCCTGAGCTGTGAATTCTGGGAGAAGGCCCACTGTGCCAATCAGGGTGGCACATGCCATCATACGAGGATAGTTGGAGGCATCCCGGTGACTAATTCCTTACCAACTTATGAATCCATTAAGGACAAGTTTGGCCCATTAAGGCAGTGCCTAAATGGCAAAGAAGGAAAATGTTTGTCCTGCACCCTGGACGTAAAAATAAGACTCAGAACCGTGTCTAACATCAGTTTGAATTCTGTACAACATTTTTACATTTCTATTTGAACTAATCGACATTGATGTAGGTGTAATTATGTAATTGTTATGTGTCCTCTATGCTTAAGTAAAAGACGGATGATGACAGGCCAGTGAAGCTGGCACACTCGCAGGGCAGATGGCAACACAGATCCCATCAGCCGTGACTCTGCATTAGCAAGATGATAGTGGGGTGATTAAAAGCCGACAACGCTTGCTTAAGACCTTCATTAAGGCGAGGTTTGTTTCAGAGACGCAGAAGAAAGTTATAGCGTTTTCATTTCGGCGGAGTGCTCTCATGAGACGACCGCATGGGCACTGAATGACAACAATAGTCTAAAGATGGAAAACGTGGCAATGATATTACTGCAGAAGCTGATAGTATTTCTTTATAACCTAATGGGCAGATCTTCTCTGATGTAATATATAATTTTTCAATAAAATGTTTTATAATATTGTTTATGTATTTTTTAATTTATATTAAAGTTATATACTTTGATTAGTCTGTCTGGGATTTTTGTAGACAGACAGATAGACAGACATAGGCGGCAGTGCTTCCCAAATTGCTGCGTAACCGGTAAGTGTAATAACAGTACAACGCAATGAATCGTCAAACAGATGAAATCCATGAACGCGCCCAAAACTATTAAGTAAAGACAACAGTAGAAGTGAAATAAGGCATTATTTTGCATGCAAAACAGATGATAAAGGTGAACGAACTGACCTTACTGCACCTGTATGCAAGCGTTGCTATAAATCATGTGTTGCCACAGGAGGCAACACATCAAATCTTGCCAAGCATTTGTCATTTGTCAAGAGTTCTGCTATATTAATTTTAGTATCAATAATATGAAGGGAATGTTTCTGCCGTTCCGTTTTTGGCTATCTGAGTCTGAAATCTGAAAAGAATCAGAGAGAGAGAGAGATAATAACGTGATGGATGGATAGATAGACAGAGAGACAGAATAACTGAATAAACGAATGACCAAATGAACGATAGATAATGATAGAATGAATGAATGAACAAACAAATGAATGAAAGATCGACAGAATGACAGATAGAATAAATGAACGAACGAACAAACGATAGAAAAAAAAACCACTGACAGATAGAATGATAGATATAATAAATAATTGAACAAACAATAGATAACGATAGAACGATAAATAGAACAAACAAATGAAAAAAATGAAACAAATGATAGATAGATAGACAGATAGACAGATAGACAGACAGACAGAAAAAACGAACACATGAAACGGCTGACAGAACGATAGATATAATGAATAATTTAACAAACGAAGGATAGAACAAACAAAAGAAAAAAATAAAACAAATGATAGATAGATAGACAGATAGATAGATAGACAGACAGACAGATTATAGACAGATGATAGATAGATAGGAAAAAACTAAAATGAAACAACTGAGAATGATAGATGTAACGAATAATTGAAACAAACAAACGATAGAACAAATGAAAAAATGAAAAAAATTATAGATATAGAGAGATAGATAGATAGACAGACAGACAGATAGATAGAAAAAATGAAAGGACTGACAGAACGATAGATGTAATGAATTGAACAAACGAACGATTAATAGAACAAACAAAAAACTGAAACAAATGATAGATAGATATCATAGATATCAACAAATGATAGAGAGATAACAAGTGATAAAACAAATGAAAAAATGAAAAAAATTAGATAGATAGATAGATAGATAGATAGAAAAAATGACCAAATGAAATGACTGACAAAAAGATAGATGTAACAAATAATTGAACAAACGAACGATAAAACAAATGAAAAAATTAAACAAATGATAGATAGATGATAGATAAAAAAAACAAAAACGAAATGACTGAGAAAGATGGATGTAACGAATAACTGAACAAACGAATGATAGATAGACAGACAGATAGATAGAGAGACGGACGGACGGACAGATGCGTAGAGAGTAACTGAACAAATGAAAGAACGATTCTTCAGTTCTGAATTTTGCACATTTGTGACTGGGACAGAAAAATGCTGTGTCAAACAGCCTCGCCCCTGAGACACCTCAGAAACGATCACTCTTGGCATCTCGGTTTCAGGGGTTTCTAATGTGTCCTCAATCACCAGATTCGTGGTGAGTAATACATTTCCATTTTAAAAGCACAGGCCCATGCCAGCGAGGGAATAGTGCTCGTGCCTCTCTCAATGTCAGACCGCTGCTGCTCTCTCTTTCTGCCACGCTTCTGTCAAACTCGCAGACTGCACTGTCAGGACTGACATCAGACCGACACGTTCCAAAGAAACGCGCGTGAAACAGGAGCCCGTTGCAGGCGATCTGCAGGTCTGGAGCTCACAGGTGCTGAGCGGGAAGAAACGGGCAGATCACGTCCTTTTGTTAGAGAGGTGAGCTGTCAGCAGCTGGAGGTGGCAGGAGGGACAGACAGACAAATGGCAGGCGAGAGAGAGGAGCGGGCTGCAGAAGCGCTGGTCTGCGGTATCTGTTTTTGCTCATTCTCCAAGCGTGGAGTCGCCAGCACTTCATTATGGCGCTGACAGATGACATCAGGCCCCACACCCGCTACAATCAATCCCTCGCACACACACCTTAAAGAAATGTGGTCTCGATACCATACGACTGTGCAGCACAATCAGACTGTGATGTTTGCACCTTTCAACAGGTTTTGCTTCAGAAACCATATTTTTACATTAAAGTAAATGCATAACAAGTAAAAATAAATGCATTTTGAAAGTTTTGGAACAACTTGAGGGTGAGTAAATGATGACAGCATTTTATTTATTTATTTTTTTTTTAGAGTGAACTATCCCTTTAAATTCTTCATTACGCTAGACAGTCAAACTTTTGTTTTGACAGAAACCGCAGAGAGTCCTTCAAGCTTCTCTTTTGTTGATAAGGGTTTCTCATTATGAGAAGATGGTTGCCGCATGATGCACTTACAATCGCATGGTTAAGTGACCCAAACTCAGAGCACATGCAAAGATGAGTTTGATACTTGCACTAAGCCATATATATTGTTATCACGAACTGCTCAGGTTGAAAAAGCACAGTTGCATTTAGCATTGTTTTTTTTTTCTTTTAACCACAACCTTATCAGGACAGAGCAGTGACCTGTTTCTGGGTCACAACTCACCAGCAGAGAAACAGTTTCTCAGTGCAACGTTTTTAAATAAACATCACCTCGTAAAAGTGAAGCAAACTGAGAGATGATGATGACCTTGCTCATGCAATTCAATTACAGCATTGTGATGCATGTATTTAGTCATCATTTAAGAAATCTGTGATGTCTGTGCAGGATGAGTAACGCACCTAAGTTTAACACTAATTCAAATGCAAGACAACCCAAAAGACAACTTAATATTGTGCTTAAATGGACAAATACGCAAACAAATATTGGAATGTATCAGTATATTCTATAGTGCATTATATCTTAAAGGGACAGCAGCCTAAAAAGGAATAATCTATATTTAATTTATATGTTAAATTTATTTATTTATTACTTTATTTTTTAATAAACTAAAAAATCTTATTGAGTATTGAGCTTTGACTGACTTTAATAATTATTTTGCGTCAAATAAATTAAAGTGCAACTTAAATGCATCAAGCCTAGGGGTGTGTGATAATGACAAAAAAAAAAAATGCATATCTTTATCTTTTCTGGAATTTTGTCAATAACTAGGCTATATTTTGCTGAGTGCGTTATTGTCCTTGTATTTTGACAAGTTTAGGACTGCCGTGGACAGCTGACTCTCAAAGCTTTTGATATGATTTATATTCTGTACGGTGATTAGTTTGCAAGAGTAACAGAAATAAACTTTTCCAAAAAAGGCCAAATTTTTCTAACCTAATTAAATGTATGTATGATCTTTTGTGTCAAATTCTTAGATTTAATCACTAAATTCAAATATTAAGACACTATAGAGCTGTTACCAATCAAATAAAATCATTATCAACAAAATTTGTGTTTGCAATGGAGAGGTGGCACAGAATCTGCATCTGAAGTAACATTTAGATGCATTTACACAGACGGTTTAAGAAAAGTTGAATACTGATATTTGAAATGATTTTGGGGAAAAAAAGGGAAAACATGCTTTAAATATATACCTAAAATTGCCAGTATGTGGTGGCAAATCACTGCATGAGTGAGTCATTGAGTCATTCATTCAACCGATTCGTTCAAACGACTTGATTTAGTAACAAAACACCATTATGTGTTGCTCAGAGATGCAAAACTATGGATGCCCGTTTCCGCCACTGAATAAAGTAATAAGCCCTGTGAAGCCGTGGTTTACAGTGAATTTATAACAGCTAAGGGGCGTTGTTAGGCACGACGCAAATTATAAATTCTCTGTAAACCACGGCTTCACAGGGCTTACTGCTTTTTTAAAATGTTATTCCATTTACTATTCCTATTTACATAGTAAGGTTTCACAAAATAAAACAGAGCAAAATAAAGTGTAATGATAATAAAAATATTATGATTCCGCCAAACGGTTGTGGTTGCAGAGCAACACAGATGTAAACAAAAGTGTAAGTTTGCAGAGTAATTTAAAACAGCTTTAAACACTGCTCAACCAATCAGAATCAAGGACTGGATCTATCCGTTTTATAATAAAGCAATAAGCCCCAAGAAGCTGTGGTTTATAGTGAATTTATAACAGCCAAGGGGCGTTGTTAGGTACAATAGAATAAATTAAAATAAAAAAGGTAATTGCAACTTTAAAAAAAAAAAAAAAAAAAAAAAAAAAAAAAAAAAAAAAAAAAAAACAGTTCTGACATTTTTTCTCAGAATTGTAAGATATAAACAAAATCATGGCACGAGATCTCGCGAGATTCAATGTATCTCGTGACGATATCCTTGCAAAACAATTTGCAGTGTTTACATTAGAGCTGCACGATTTATCCTTAAAATATGGAGATCTTGATTCAAACACCCACGTGATCTTATTCCTGAAAGACAATGATTCAGCTATGTCTATTAGGACTGTTTCACATTGTAAGCGTCAGTGGAGCGTGAGAAGCAGGTTTTGTCGCTCTCCATGTTAGTGAATCAGAGGGTCGGGGTACATATGAATGCAGAAAGAGCAACACAAACAGTCTTTTCAACCATATTATAATGATTATTTCTGTGTTACAGACATTTAAATAATAGAAGTACTGGGATAAAAGTTTATAGTTTCAGTATAAACACTTATTGTCTACAGAAGCGATCAAAACGAAAGTATCTTAACACTTGTATGTATTGTAACGCTTATCCTCTTCCAACAGGAGGTGGCAACAACTGCCTGTTTAAAAAAAAAAAAAAAAAAAAAAAAGTATGTCACCGAATCATTTATTCAGTTTTCAGGAGTCCTAATGAAATGAGACACTGACTCCTTCACTGAATGATTTTTTTTTTGTTGTTTAAATGAATATATGTTTTTAAAAGACTTAAGCAATGAACAGTTTGTCAGAACCACTAGTAAATTACGTTATTTTGTTTAGTTTTCTAATCTTTTTTTCTCCAGAATCGTGAGAGAATCATGGTCTCCAGTTGATTAAAAACAACTGGGATTCTTAAGTTATCATGAAGCTCTTACTTAAATGTTGTTTATTACTGCATATAATTCATTAAAATGGAAGTTTAATTTCATAAAGTTCAAAATGCACCCACATTTTTTTTGCATTGTCTTTTTCAGTTGAATAAAAGACTATTTTCCCTATATATTTCATCACTGAGGATTTCTTAAAAAAAAAGTTTAAAAACCTCATCTCGTCTCGTTCTCGTGAACCCAGTCTCGTGTCTTGTCTTGTCTCGTTGGATAAGTGTCTCGTCACAACCCTATAACTCATAAACTCATAATCGTGAGAAAAAGTTAGACATGAAGTGAGTTTGTCTCGCAATTTTTACTATTTCTCAGAATTGCAAATTTATTTCTCAGAATTGCGATATTATATCTCACAATGCTGAACAAGTAAACAGCGTTCAGCGTTATTTTTTATTCAGCAGGAATATAACCTACATTCCATGATGAATGCGTGCACTCTCTAGGTGTGTTTTTGTTTGGTTTATGCGATATATATTCGATAATATGTTCAAAGAACAATTACAATATTATCGTAGAGGATATATATTGCACACTCCTGAGACTCAAGCCTGAATGAACTATGATTCTGAATACCGTCAACCACTTGATAATCGCATGTTTCCGATGATCTCTAACATTTAATGACCCAGTTCAACCCTGATAATAATAATAAATAATAATAATTTAGTGCAGAAAGATGTCTTTTATGAAGGTAGAGCTGATGGTACAAAGGTATGCTGTGTTGAAAAATCTCTTTGCTCAGCATTTATGACAAAATATGAATATATCTGAAAGGCCCAGAAACTGCTGAGAGGTCATAATGAAGACGGGAAAAAGCACAGAGAGCCGTGCTGCGACTACTGTAAGTGATGGAAAGCAGAAAACCAGAGCTAAGTTTCGCCTGGCAGGATTCCTGTACACTATCTAATTACATATTTCACATGGATGACTTTAATTCAAACGAAAAATGACTAGACCCTATAAGGAGCGTCCACTGCTGCTCTCCAGTTGATTTCTACCACCTGGGATTTGCCTTCAAAATATTTGCCTGTGTTGTCGAAGCCGTGCCGGGCTCTAGCCTTAATTTAGTATCTCTGTGGATGAACGGAAAGCAAACGCTGCCCTATATGGACACGGACGGCCAAGATCGTGTGAGAGGTTTAACCTCGGTGCGACGCACCTCCGCTGCCCATCTGCGGACAGCAGAAATCACGGGAGTGAAGTTGCCCTGGCAACAGGCCTGCATCATCGTGACCTCTCCCTCCGTCTCCGCTCTCGCGCCGCAAACAAATGACTGCAGCGAGCGCCACGCTCCGGCTGATGTCACGGGTATCCATGGCAACCGGAGCTCAGCTGTGACGCTGCAGAGGAGGGGGTCTGACCGGAGGGGAGAGAAACAGGAGCGCCTGAGAAGCCGCGGGAAGTGTGATGCTGCTGTGACGGAAGCTTCAAAAAGCCAAATACCTGACGTTTCCTTGTGCACAGCGCTAAAAATGATCATACTCAATATATATAGCAATATAATTACGTTCTTGCCTTGAAATTCGTATGCAGCTAAACCAGCATTTCAACCAAACTGTCATAGTTCCCAAATAGATTTCAAAGGTTTTATGCTAAAAGTAAAATATTATAAAAATCTAGGTAAAAAGGAATACAAAGATTTTTATATACATTTATATACATATATATGTATGTATATATATATATATATATATATAAACAGCAACATTAATCCAAATATATTTTAACAAAAACATTTAATATTATATATTAAGATATAAACAATATAAAAATAAAAAATTATCTAGTTTTTATATTTATATATTTTAACTAAAACCTTTTTATATAAATATATAAGCAGCAACATTAATATACATAATAAAACACTTAATACAATAAAAAAATATATAATAAATATATACAAAATATATAAACATAAAAATACAGAAATAATAACAATAATCTGCTTATATTTTTACCTAACAAATACTAATATAATACATCAAACATTTTTTTAAGTAGTATTTTAATTAGAGGTCGACTGATGTGTGTTTTTCAGGGCCAATGCTGATACCGATTATTGCAGATCAAGTAGAAGATAACCGATATTTTGACCCAATATATAGGTCTGGTTTAAAAATTAAAATGAATGTCAAAATCAAGAATAACAAGGGCTCTGACAAAAACTTTCTTTAAATGCTTTTAAATTATTTTTTTCGGCAAATCGGTTTTAAAAATGCTTGATACCG
Organism: Labeo rohita; assembly: GCF_022985175.1. Lineage (NCBI taxonomy): Eukaryota > Metazoa > Chordata > Actinopteri > Cypriniformes > Cyprinidae > Labeo > Labeo rohita. The sequence continues at coordinate 29,511,923 of NC_066878.1, forward strand.
ATAACCATAAAAATGCTTAGATAGAAAGCATTTATCTATCTATTGGTCATGCCAATAATCGGTCAACCCCCAGTTTTAATAAAGCATTTAAAAATAATATAGAAATATTCACAGCTTTTTACTAGCATGTATTAATATAATACATAAATATATAAACGGCAGCATCAATCTTCATATATTTTAACTAAAACATTTTAATCTAAAATATATATAAACAGAAACATTATTCTACGATATGTGTTTTTAGGGCCAATGCTGATACCAATTATTACAGATCAAGTAGACCAATAACGGTATTTTGAACCGATATATATGTCTAGTGTAAAAACGAAAATTAATGACAAATTGAAGAACAACAAGGGCTCTGACAAAAACTCTTTAAATGATCCTAAATTATTTTACCAGCAAATCGGTTTCGAAAATGCCTGAAACCAACAACCATAAAAATGCTTATATCGGTGCCGATAATCGGTCAAGCCAACAATGGTCAACCCCATAACCCCAATAAAACATGTCAAAATATTATAGTAATATTAAAAATAATCAACTTATATTTATCATATTAATTAATATAATACATATATAAACAGCAACATCAATCTTCATATATTTTAACTAAAACATTATATATATATATATATATATATATATATATATATATATATATATATATAAATAAAACTTTTCAATATAGAATATAAATAGGAAAAGTTATTGACATATATTTAACTAAAACATTTCAAATAATATCAAAATATATAAAGAATGACATTAATCTACATGTATTATTACACATCAAGTAGGCTGATAACCAACATTTTGAACTGATATATATGTCTGGTGTAAATATGAAGATTAATGTCAAAATTAAGAATAACAAGGGCTCTTACAAATACTTTCTTTCAATAACTTTAAATTATTTTAATCGGCAAATCGGTTTTGAAAAGATATTCGGCACCTATAATCGGTCAACCCCTAGTTTTAATAAAACATTTCAAAATAATATAGAAATGTTAACAATAATCAACTTATATTTTTTACTAACATGTATTAATATAATACATAAATATATAAGCAGCAACATCAACCTACAGATAAAGCAGACCACTCTGGCAAAAACTCTCTTTAAAAATGCTTTTAAATTATTCTATCAGTTTTGAAAATGCTGATACAGATAACCCTAAAAATTCAAATAATCAGGATGATAATCTGTCAACCCCTATGTTTTAATAAAACATTTAAAAATATATATATATATAAAAATATTAACAATAATGAACTTATATTTTACTAACATGTATTACTATAACAGATAAACATAAACAGCAACATCAATCTTCATATATTTTAACAAACATTTTAATATAATATATATAAACAGTAACATTACTCTATATATTAAAACTTCAATAAAGAAAATAAATATGAACAGTTACCTACATCCATTTGAACAATTTAACAAATTTTATTACAATACATAAATATATAAACAGCAGTATTAGTCTACTTGTATTTCAATATAATTTAAAAATATCAACGATAATCTACATATATTTTTAACTAACATATTTTAATATACAGCTATTAACAATAATCTACATATATTTTTAACTAACACATTTTAATCTAACACATAAATATACAAACAGCAACATTAATCTACATATTTTAATTTTAAAAACTCCATCAATGCTTCTGAGTGATAATGCAATCAGTTTGTGTAATCAAGTCTTGAATTAACTCATTTAAACAGACTGATTCACGGAAATGCATTAAACTATACGTTTCAGAATTGGAAAGGCCATTAAAACATTAACAGAAAAAAACATCTTAAATAACACGCGGATGAGGAAACTTAATGACCAGACACAAAGTGCACTTAAAACCGCAGCAATATCCATGATGTGGCTTAATTTGATCGCTCCACCCCAGCTTAACTAATCAATCTAAATCCATAATGGACTGTAGTGCAAACGGATTACACACTAGTAGCTTCTCAGGCGCATCACACACACAGCAAAAAAGCACCACACGCCAACCACAGCAGAACTAGTTTTGTTTATATTTCCACCAGCGTCGAACATCTGTTCACGGGTCCTGACCAGAGTTCTGCTGTGTAACATGAGGCTAATAGAACGGCGCTCACACACACAAACACACACACACACCCCGGTTTAATACTACACCACCGGGGTCACACTGACGGTGTAGAGCATGCCAAACCGTGTGCCTGCCCTCCGCACGCTCATTAGGCCAACTCTGCGATGGCATGTCAATAGATGGTGCTTATAAACAGCAGAGCTCGGAAAGAATGTAAAAAAAACCCTAAATAAACAAGTGAAACTAACTTTAACAAGGACGAGGACACAAATGCTGATTCGACGTGTTAATTGGCTTCGAACTTCGATTCTCTGCGCCAAACCGAAACGATTCGACCATCAGTCATATGGACGCTACTTCACACTTTCGATGACTCACGCTTTCAGAAATCTGCTAATTAGACAACGTTCCCGCAGGACTTGAAGTCTTATGCGAGTCAACAACGCCGAGGCTCGATTCTGATGTCCACCGACTTAAATTTAGCATGCCTGTTGCAATTGGACAGTAACGTCCTGGTTGTCTATAGGGCCGCTCGCTTAATACCCTACTGACAACAGCAGTGAGAGACAGCTGCGTTGACAGAGCGCTAATTAACCTTATAAGACCATTCAGAGAAAGCCGAGCATGTGGGAGGAAGCTCAGTTAGATCTGTGGCCGTAACCTCGCTGTGAGCTCCAACAACGATCTGAGCACTCATTAAATTTCATGCAAACCTCCACAGACAGACATTTCACTAGATACTGATCTGTCGAACGCTGTACATAGAGCAGGAACTTGGTGGCAAACAAATGAACTCAAGAGACTCGAGTTTGACGTTCGCTTGTTGCTAAATTATTGTAACATTAATCTACAAAGCATTAGAAATGCATTCACAAATATTGGGTAAAACACCCTATTTTAGCATTGGTAGGACTACAAAATATTTTTGCACCTTTGCTGATAAAATTGGAATAAAAAAGCTTCGGGTTTGATGTGTTTGTTTAAAAGGCTGCACAATTTGGCCAAACATTTTGTGATTATTATATTATATATACTATAAAATAATACCAGTACTGTAAAATATGTAAAAATAAATTATTAATACTGAATTAAAATTAAATTACTATTAAAACACAAAATAATATTTCTATTCTAGTATATAACTGCAAAATAAAAATTCAGTATTTAAGAAAAATAATCTCTATAGTAAGAAAAAATATGATTTTACAGTAAAACATTATAGTTATCTAAATTTCTTAATTTTCTTAAATGTTACAACATCAAGCTTTTATTTTGGAAGAAAACTGCAGGGAATATTAAAGAAAAATAAAACAATAATACAAATTTTATTTTACATTTTTATTTTATTTTGGGAGAAATGCAGAGTGTATTTATAAAAAATAATATTACATATTTAATTTCTGCATTTTCTAATATTAAACTATCAACCTTTTATTTTCACAGAAAACTGCAAGGAGTATTAAAGAGAAATAATATAATAATACAATTTATATTTAACAGTGCAACTGTACAATTATAATACTAATATTTATGCTTATCTTTTTTTTTTTTTTTATTTTGTTTTTTTTAATACTTAAACCATAAATAAGCATTTATTTTGGAGGAGAAATCCAGGGAATATTTTAAAAATATATATATTGTACAAATTGTTTTGCACTAAAATTGTACAATTATAATACTAATATTTATTGTTGTTTTAATGTCTTCATTGTCTAATATTAAGTCAGCTTTCATTTTGGGCTGAAAACTGCAATGAGTGTTAAAGAAAAATAACATAATAATGCCGTTTTACAGTGCAATCTTAATTTTAATTTTTTTTTTTTCTCATTTTTAATTCTTAAACCATTAAGCATTTATTTTAGAGGAGAAATGCAGGGAATATATTATATTAAAATATTAAAAATATATTATAATGCAAATTATTTTATAGTAAAAGTGTACAATTATAATATAAATATTTATTGTGGTTTTAATTTCTACATTTTCTAATATTAAATTATCAAACTTTTATTTTGTTGGAAAACTACAGGAGCCCTTAAAGCTTCTCTTTTGTTTTGAACAGCTGATTTAATTTTGATTAATTATAATATTATTTTAGAATTGAAACTGTTTGCCAAATTTTGTTTGTTGTTTTTTTTTTTTTTAGCTTGGCCCAGTGCATTATGGGATTATGTGATTGCTATCTTTAAGTATCGCTGTTACGTTGCCTTAACATTTGGCCAAAACGGGGAAAAAAGCTGCCTATCGTCTTTTGTGACTATGATGTTTTGCAAAGCTGTCTATCTAGGAAGCTTGCTAGATTTTAGAACACTATAGCTATTTTGTCAGCCAATAACATGAAGTTAACCAACCATATTAGCCCTTCTAGAACCACACAACATCTACATTAGCACATCACAGTTGTCTGTATTGATTCCCGGCTGCCGATGAGCATCAGCGTTTCTCCATCAGCTCGCTGCTTTCGGCATCAGCACAACGCGTAAGGTGCTTCCTGCCTCGCCAGCAGCCACAACTTCTCTCAGAGGATCGTGGGCCAAATTTAGTGAAATATTTAGAGCACGCGTCGTACCAAAAACAGATGTGAAACCCAGTCTTTGCTCTGTATAACTACACACGTACATCATATCTGAATGGTTGAAGCATGCATTTTACTTTCACTGCATTTGACCCAGAGAGTACAGCATGTTTCAAAAAGGAAACACCAAGCCAGCCAGCTGTGAGTCACAGCTTTTTGTATGCTACGCGCTTCATTTCGCACCGAAACAACAGAAGAAGTGCATGACGCGCTTAAAAGGAACACCCAAATATGAAGATTCAGTCATTATTATTTCATACCCGTGTCGTTATACACCCACAGGCTGTTATTTTTTCTGTGGAACACAAAAGGAGATTCACACAGCTCTTTTCCACAGGCTTCACAGTGACCATATGAACCAAACACCATTAAAATAACCCAAATGACTCAGCGTAAGTCCTCTGAAGATACATGTTAGTTTTCTGTGAGGAACAGACCACTGTAAGTCATAGGTCTCAAATAAAATATGACACAGATTAGCCACCGTTGGTTTTTTGTGTGTCGTGGTCAAACCGTATTGACGTCAAACAAGTTTATTTCTTCTGTTGAGCACAAAAGAAGATATTTTGAAGAATTTTGGTAACCAAACAGTTGACGGCAGCCATTGACTTCAATAGTAATACTATGAAAGTCAATGGGTACCATCAACTGTTTGACGACAGAATGTTCATTTTTGGGTAAACTATCCTTTTAATAGTTAAATTAAATTTTAGCAATCTAAAGCCATGTCTAATTAACTGAAATCATGAAACTTATACAATTTACCAACAATTTATTGAAAGTTGTCATTGTTCACTTTTAGGGCTTTATGAAATATATTTGTATCCTCAAATTCTGTTTTAACTTTCCCAAACTCCATTTTTTCTAGATTATTTTTTTTGGGGGCTCCATTTTAAAGGGACAGTTCACCCAAAAATGAACATTGTGTCATTGTTTCCTCATCCTCATGTTGTTCCAAAACTGTTTGAGTTTATTTCTTCTGTTGAGCACAAAAAAAAAAAAAAAAAAAAGATATTTTGAAGATTTTTGGTAACCAAACCGTTGACAGCAGCCATTGACTTCCATAGCATCTAAAAAAAAATTTTAGGGCCCTATGAAATACATATATTTTTCCTCAAACTCTGTTTTACTTTTCCCAAATTCCATTTTTTGGGGCTCTATTTTAAAGGAACAGTTCACCCAAAAATGAACATTGTGTCATCAATTACTTTTTTTTGATGATTAAATTAACCATTTCTAATTAACTGAAATCATAAAACTGATACATTGTTAAACAAAAGTTTAACAAAAATGTAATTTTTAGGGCTCTATGAAATATATTTTTTCCAAATTTCCAAACTTTGAGGATTAAATAAACTTTAACAGCCAAAAAGCATTTATAATTTACTGAATTCATAAAAACAAGTTCATTTTTTTTTTTTAATTATTGTTTTATTATTATTATTTATATTTTTTACAATAATAGGAATAAGACATTTTTTGTTTTTCAGAAATTCAATAATTTTCTGGTAATTCCTGAAATCATACGGTCCTACCTTATATTACAACTAAAGTCACAATATTTGATTTGAGATCTGTAATAGTTGATATTTTTGATAAAGTACTCATTTTAAATTGAAAATATACTGTCTTGTCATACAAAGACGTTGTATGATTTCAACAAGAGCTGTACAATACTTGACAGACGTGGTGTTTCTGAACATCGTTGTATGACAAAGATCTGTGTGATAATCACTAAATGGCGACTTTAATGCAAGATAAAATCATGAGCAAACCTGAATCATGTAGAGCTGAGCGATGCGGTACTCCTCCACGCTCATGGGCATGGGGATGCGGTACTCTTTGATCAGCATGTTGGCCGTGGAGCGGGGCTGGGGCTGGAAACGCTCCGCTGGGTCAGGGGCAAATCCACCAGGACGGCCCTTAGCTCGAGTGCATCAGAGAGAAGGAGCCGAGCTCATTTCTCAGACCTGGGGAGAAAACAGACAAACAGACAAATCAGACTTTTCAAAATCATCTACGAACATCCAGCAGATAGTGCCAAGATCAAGCATCCCAGAGATGCCCATCTGATAATAAAATAATTGAAGATTTTGTTCTCAACTCAGGTGTTTTATATTGTGGTTCTCCAGTGAAAATATCTTAACTTCCCTGCCAAACACGGCAAACATGGGTTTCCACATTTTAACTGTTATATGCTTGGTGGCGCTATTACGCACCCCCTGAATGAGTACGGAATCTCCTAATCAAAACCGCAGATGCGGAAAACGCAGACGGAATTGCACGGAATTAATGCGGAACATCACGGAATTTGTCAAAGTTCGGATTAATTAATCAAAAGTAGGTCATAACAATATGGACTAATATTTGTATTGTTCAGCAGAATGTACATACTACTACTACTAAAATTATTAAAACTTTATTTGTAAGGAATAATCATATATTTCTTCAATGTTTCAATTGTGATAGCAAATCCCCTTTATTTCCCCTTAATTTGTAATTTTCATTAATTAAAAGATAAATGCTTTATGCCACATTTTAAACCACATCAGTCTTAATAACTACTGTTAATTTTGTGTTTAATCATTTATATGTGATATATAATTGTCCGTGAAGGCTGGAAGTGAAAAACTCCTTATATTCAGGTGTGCAGAATTATTAGGCATGTTTTCATTTACAGCTAAAATGAGCCAAAAAAGAGATTTAACCCAGACTGAAAAGTCCAAATTATTAAATGCCCATGAGAAGAATGCAATACTAATGCATTACAAGAATTTGCAAAGTTAAGGCTTGACCATTGGACAGTGAAATGCTTGTTGAGTCTGCATGGTCAGAAAAAACAGGTGGAGAAGAAAAGATGCATGTTAACTGCAAAAGAATTAGGAATTAAGGTGAAGAATTAGGTGTGACACCATCAGGAACCGTTTCCAGTTCTCCAGCGCCACCATTTTCCAGAACTGCAACCTACCTGGAGTCTTCAGAAGTACAATGTGTCAGGTTCTCAGAGACTTTGCTTGGTAAAAAATCCTAAAAAATGCCCCTTACTTAATAAGAATAACAAGCTGACGTCTTGTGAAATTAATTAGTAAGTTTTGGGAGTTCATTTTAGTCCATCTCTGCAAGTCAGACTTTTCAGGATAAGAGACTAAACATGAACTCCCAAAACTTACTGCCAGATTTTGGAAGATAAATTCTTGAATCAGAGGTACAAGAGGATGTGATGCTTGTCCTTCAAGAGTGTTATCTGAAGGACTTATCTGAAGACTTATCTGTCTCTAAAGCATATAAAAAAACTGTCTTCATGTATTTCACAACACATCAGCTTGTTATTCTTATTAAGTAAGGGGCATTTTTTAGGATTTTTTACCAAGCAAAGTCTCTGAGAACCTGACACATTGCACTTCTGAAGACTCCAGGTAGGTTGCAGTTCTGGAAAATGGTGGCGCTGGAGACTAAACGGTTCCTGATGGTGTCACACCTAATTCTTCACCTTAATTCCTAATTCTTTTGCAGTTAACATGCATCTTTTCTTCTCCACCTGTTTTTTCTGACCATGCAGACTCAACAAGCATTTCTCTGTCCAATGGTCAAGCCTTAACTTTGCAAATTCTTGTAATGCATTAGTATTGCATTCTTCTCATGGGCATTTAATAATTTGGACTTTTCAGTCTGGGTTAAATCTCTTTTTTGGCTCATTTTAGCTGTAAACGAAAACATGCCTAATAATTCTGCACACCTGAATATAAGGAGTTTTTCACTTCCAGCCTTCACGGACAATTATATATCACATATAAATGATTAAATACAAAATTAACAGTAGTTACTAAGACTGATGTGGTTTGGAATTGGTAAAATGTGTTTGGAAAAAAAATATGACCAGAATATCAACATGCCTAATAATTCTGCACACAGTGTACACAACACAGAATTTCTGAGAAAAATAAACATTTCACAAGGCTGTTGTAAGAATAAATAAAACTTGTTTTTATGCATTCAAATATTTAGGCATGCTAGAACACAGAATTTGCTAACAATAAAACATAAAGTGGGCAAAAATAAAACATTTCATAGAGCCCTAAACGTGTAATTTTTGTTACATTTTTAATAAACTGATTGTTTAAGTTTCATGATTTTAATTATTTAGACATGCTTTTTGATTAATAAAATTTTATTTAACTATTAAAAAGGAGTCCAGAAGGAGTCTAGAAAAATAATGCGATCGTCAACAATAAACAGCACATAAATGAAAACTGCCTAATGTTACAGAGTAAAATGCTGATCCAGGAAGTGGTAAATGACTGTGAAACTGGGGGGGTGTTGATTAAAACGATCTACTGCATCTATACTTTGATCATCGTACTGAATACGATCCGGATGTAGATTTGATAAAAAAAAAAAAAAATTCAGCTTCAGATTATTTTCTCAGCTTCTTCTCAAAATAGGCTTTGATCTTTATTTTTATGTACTGCATGTTTAGATAGTCATACAAATAATATTATGGGGGCCATGAAATTTTAGTAAAAATGATCAAAAATGCTGGCAAGGAAAGAGTTAACAAACTTTCATGGTAAACCACAAGATTTGCATAAATGCTTAAAAAAGGAACTTAATTCAAGGTCTAAAAGCTCTCTCAATATCTTGTGCAACTTGCTTCTTGAGTACGTTTTTAGTTTGAAACATGTTGAAATATTTTTGCGGTGACACTGACAAAAATAAGGATTAAGAAAATTAAGAAAAACAGCAGATTTGACATTTTGCATGTGCAAGTGTTGCATGTGGATCTCCCATGAAAATATCTAAAGATGATCTTTATCATAAACCACATGAATTTTGCAAGTTGTCAAAATGCTTAAAAAAAAAAAAAAAAAAAAGAAAAAAAAAAAGAATCAACTCACTTCAAGATATTTTGTCTAAAGACAAAAATACCGATTAAGAAAATGACTAAAGATGCATTTTTTTAAAGACTGACCACTTTGATCAAGTAGTTTCTTAAAAAAAAAAAAAAAAAAAGTCTGAAAAAAAATAGCAAAAAATATCAAAATGGTCAAAAATGCTCTCTCAAATGCATCCATACACAGAAAAACTGCAATACTCCCAGAGATGCCTTTCTAATGCATGCATATAGAAAACCAAAAAATAAATAAATAAAAACAATTTAACTTACAGATCTTTGCTTTTAAATGCTGCATAATGTGGCTGTCAAATTACATTGCGTACATAGTAAATCATCATAAACCGCAGAAATTTAGCAAGATGTGGTTAAAAGATATTTTCTCTGAAGACAAGTCGTATCTATTGCAAGTTTGCTTCTTGAGTAAATCTATCTTATTTGAAGGATGTGGAAGTATTTTTACAGTAACACCAACACAAAAATACTAATTAAGGAAATTACTCCAGAAGCCATTTTTGAAAGTTATACTGAGCTTGATACTTGAGATTTAGTTTTTAAAATCAAGTGTTGCCTAATGTTGTTCTCTCACAGAAACATCTGAACATAATTAACCTTCATCATAAATCACACAAATTGCAAAATGCTTAACAAAAAAGAGAAACTCTCTTCAAGATATTTTGTCTAAAAACAAGTCCTAATATCTTATGTAAGTTTGCTTGTTGAGTAAAAATATCATGCTTTGAAGGATACTAAGATATTTTAAAGACAAAAATGCTGATTAAGATAATGACTAAAGATGCATTTTTAACAAACTGATCACTTTAATCAGGTAAAGTGTCTTAAAAATAAAATCTAGGAAAAAAAAAAAAAAAAATCTAAAAAATCTTTAAAAAATCTAAAGCCATGTCTAATTAACTGAAATCATGAAACTACAAATGTAACAACAATTTGTTACATTTGAACAAAATTCATTTTTTAGGGCTCATGGAATATATTTGTTTCCTCAAATTCTGTTTTATTTAATCAAATTTAAAGGTTTAAATAAACTTTAATAATCAAAAAAGCATTTCTAATTAATTCATAAAAACAATTTATTTGTAAAAATATTATTAGAATATATTTTTTTATTTGTTTTATTTATTTTACAACAACAGGGCTCTAAGAAAGTTTTGTTTTTTAGAAATTCTATATTCTGTATTTAAATTTTTCTGAAATCATAGGGTCCTACCTTATATGACATCTAAAGTCGCAATATTTGATTTGAGATCTGTGATAGTTTTTACAATATGATGATGACAATGATAATATTTTTGATAAATTAAATGTAAATTAAATGTCCCAGAGATGCCTTTCTAATGCATGCATATGGGGAACCAAAAAAATAAATAAAAAATAAAACGATAATTAAATTTAGAGATAACCGCTTTTAAATGTTATCTCTAAATTTAACATTTAGAGATAAATGTTAAATTTATCTCTAAATTTAACTGGAAAACAAGACAAAGGAAAACAAGACAAAACTACTGATTAAGAAAATTACACCAAACACATTTTTAAAAGAAGAACTGCTTTAAAAAAAAAAAAAAAAAAAAGAATAAATGAATAAATAAATAGAAAGATATTTTGAATAATTTTGTTAACCAAACAGTTGACGGCAGCCACTGACTTCCATAGCATCTAAAACTGCTATGGAAGTCAATGGGTACCGCCCACTGTTAATTTCTAGGTGAACTATCCATCTAATGGTTAAATTTGAGTAATCTAAGTAACTGAAATCATGAAACTTATACAATTTAACATCAATTTATTACATTTTTAAAAAAAAGGTTATTTTTAGGGCCCTATGAAATATATATTTTTTCCTCAAATTCTGTTTTGTTTATCAAATCTAAAGGTCTAAATAAACTTTAATAATCAAAAGGCATTACTAATTAATTGAATTCATAAAAACAATTTTTTTTTTAATTATTATAAGTTTATTACTTTTTTATTTATGATACTTTTTATAAATTAAATGTCCCAGAGATGCCTTTCTAAGGCATGCATACAGAGAACCAAAAAGAAAGAAAGAAAGAAAAACAATAATTAAATCTAGAGATCTTTGCTTTTAAATGTTGCATAATCCGGTTGTCAAATTAAATTACATACATAGTAAATCATCACAAACCGCATAAATTTAGCAAGATATGATTCAAATATATTTTCTCAGAAAACAAGTCTTAATATCTAATGCACGTTTGACTAAATTAATCATGTTTGAAGGATGTTGAGATTTTTACAAGAAAACTAGACAAAACTAATGATTAAGAAAATTACACCAGATGTGTTTTTAAAAGATGAACTGCTTTTATCAAACAAAGGGTTTAAAAAAAAAAAAAAATTAATAAAAAAAACAACAGTTTGAGACGCTGAAAGACTGCACAGAAAACACAGATGGAATGGATCTAAATACACAATTATATAAATATACAAACAAATTGTACAAACAGAACTCACTTTTTCACTTTGGTTTATATGTTGAGTAATGAACATGAAACAAAATACAATAAATACATAGAGAAACACAGATAAAGCATCTTTAAATTAAAACGCTCATTAATAATCTGTATTCCTCTGTTTACAAAGTAGCATATTCTATATTACTTATCAGAAATAATTATTTACAAATCATTACTTCTAATTACTTATTAGAAAACCACTGGCAAAGCTTCTTTAAACTTAAACGCATATTTAAAACCTGTGTATTTCTCAGTTTACAAAAGTAGCATATTCTATATTACTTCATTATCACTCGCAAACCCAAAACCAGCAGATGTTCTGTATAATCACACAGGCATTATGTATTGAGGCATAGTGGTCTCAAACACATGCAGCAACTCGCGATTAATAAATACAGTGTTACTGTACACCAGCAATGCTGGAATGCAATCCAACCGTCCAGGAATGACATCTATGCAAACGACTTTCACAAAAAAAAAAAAAAAAATACTAAACTCTGACCTTAGGCTGCCGTAAGAAACGTAAATCCACCTGCTGATGACACAGAGGTTACTCTCCTGGGCGCGTCACATGACACAGGCCGCTTAGCGTAAGACGGATTATCCGCAGACAACTTACCCAACTCTTCCCTGAGAGGTAAAGCTGAGCGTGTGCGTGCAGAAAGGTGAGCTGGTGTAAACACAGACACCGTAGGGCTCATAAACAATCGCCCAACATCATCCAAGCGACCATCTCAAGGTTCCCAAGAGGGGCCATGTTAGGTGCAACAGCTGTCGGCGCTAAAAACGGCATCCGTGACGAAAAAATATCTTGCTATTTGGTCTAAAAATAGCTGGAATGGCTGGGTTACGTCATCCACACTCGCAGTAAAAAGGTTTGCGCTGTGATTGCGCTGCCTTGCCCCTGGTGAAAAGGAAGCATTCAAAACAATTACAATAGATTGGCTGGACCCTCGACGAGTCTCTAAATATAGTAACAATAATCAAAGGGTCACAAAAGGAAAGGTTAGAGACCAAACGATTGTTTAGCACCACTGCCTCATTCCAAAACACTCCAAAGCTTGGATATTAATGTAGGAAATTATAAGCTATAGTTCACTGTTCATTGTTTCTACATCCTCATGTTGTCCTGCATTTAATTTTTTATTACTTACTAAATAAAGAAAAAATATTTTAAATGCTTAACTACACTACTGTTCAAACGTTTGTGGCGTGCACGATTTTCTTTTAAGGAACTATATTTTTATTCAGCATGGATGCATTAAATTGATGCAATAAAGTGGCAGTAAAGACTTTTATAATGTTGCAAAATGTTTCTATTTCAAATAAGTTTTATTTTTCTATTTAAAAAAAACTTCTGAATGATACTGAACATTTAGAAAATCCAACATTATAATATATAGTATGAAATATACTATATGTGATCTGATACAGGTTACATTTAACAGTTTTAATAGATTATTAGTGTCATGAAAGATTAACTTTTGAGTGTTGATGTTGAAGATGTACACTACCAGACAAAAGTTTTTTAAAAGATTTTAATGTTTTTTAAAGAAGTCTCTTCTGCTCTCCAAACCTGCATTTATTCAATCCGAAATGCAGCAAAAACAGTACAATTTTGAAATATTTTTGCTATTTAAAATAACTGCTTTCTATTTGAATATATTTTTAAATGTAATTTATTTCTGTGATTTCAAAACTGAACTTTTAGCATCATTACTCCAGTCAAATGATCCTTCAGAAATCATTCTAATATACTGATTTGCTGCTCAAATAACATTTAGTAGTATTATTATGTTGAAAACAGCAGAGTAGAATTTTTTCAGGTTTCTTTAATGAATAGAAAGTTCAGAAGAACAGCATTTATCTGAAACAGAAATCTTTTGTAACCTGTCTTTATTCTCACTTTTGAACAATTTAAAGCATCCTTGCTAAATAAAAGTATTCATTTCTATACAGACTACAAGCTTTTAAATGATAGAGTGTATAATGTTACAAAAGCTTTTTATTTCAGATAAATGCTGATCTTTGGATCTTTCTATTCATCAAAGAATCCTGAAAAAAGTACTCAACTGTTTTAAATATTCATAATAAGAATAAAAATGTTTCTTGAACAGCAAATCAGCATATGATTTCCGAAGCATCATGTGACTGGAGTAATGATGCTAAAAATTCAGCTTTGAAACACAGAAATAAATTACATTTTAAAATATATTCAAATAGAAACTAATTATTATAAATAGTAAAAATATTTCAAAATTTTACTGTTTTGCTGTTCTTTGGATCAAATAAAGGCGAGCTTCGTTTTCAAAAAAACATTAAACTTTTGACTGGTAGTGCAAATGCAGAATGAAATAATCTAAAAATAAGGCTAATAATCACTGCATTTGTTCTCTGTTCACTTATAAATATCAGAATAGCGTTTCATCATTCTTCCACAGGAAGGATGATAACGGATCACAACTGGACAGCATTACTGAGAGCAGTAATGGTCAGCGCTGGTGAGTCACAGCTGTCAGCGCTGGTGCATTTTGGTCTTGAACTAGGTCAGAGACCCGGAGCATCGCAGCTATACTCGGGGCTTGTGGCTAGACCTGAAATATCAGACAAATGCATTGAGACACCATCGCAAAGGCCTGCGTGCCAGACGCTACAGCTGCTCCTCAAACAGACGTCTACCTATTCTTCAAAGGACATTACAGATGACATCTTCACTCCCACCGAAACCAGTCCGTCCTGATGCCACACCGCTGCCGTTTTACAACAAAACAAGCGCTACGGGATTCGTTTGTGTGACATATGCACCAACTGAGAGGGATTTCAGCGCATTATCTTTCTATTTCTCACCAGCTGGTAAAAATGATGCCGTACTACATTCGAGCATGTGCTGCCATCGATCTGTAACGACAAAAATAAACAAAAACCGCATCAGATGCAATTTTCCATAATTATGCTGGGAAGGTTTCTAAAAATTCCTCCTGTTGGCAAGTGTCTACAGTGACTGTAATAGGACAGAGTGCTTTCCCAGGACCTGTGTGTCCAAACAAATACACCACAATCTCATATCTTTTTTAAGCACATCTCAGACACAGAAAGCAAAATGCACAAGCATGCGAGTGACTTCTAAATACTGCGATAACATTTTTAATTAGCACAGATATATGCAAAAGGTTGTTTGTGTCAAGTCAAGTGTCCCCATGGTAATGTGTGTCACTTTTCAAAAGGCATCTGACACCTAAAGAACCTGTTTCGTATGTAAATACAAAAATATGAGGAAACGCTGCCTGAGCTGATTATATCTGTAATGTACAGCTCTACAAAGCATGACGTTGACATCACCGTTAACCGTTTCCTTCTAGAAATTAAGATTTCTCCCATCTCAACCTCCATCTTAATACGTCAAGGCGTGTATTAGTTAAATTGCGAGGTGAGGGGAGACTGTTTGGGTTCTGAAACGCCCAAATCACAGCTGAGACATGCACAGATGGATCTGCATGTGAAAATGCTGTGGGATTGATGAGCATTCCATTAGAGACTCGGATGAAAAGCAGGAAACACAGCATGCAGGCTGAACAGAATCTCTCCGTCCCTTCAAAAAACACCTGTTTATCAGTTGCGTCGAGAACCAGGCGCTGAGATAGACGTTTTACCTGTTAGATGCCGCTTATCATGCTGTCTATATCCAACTGATCTGATCAATGGACAGAAAGCAGCCGGTCCACGTCTCATTCCCAAACAGAAGCATTCTAGCATACTGCCACCATTGTTGTGCTATTTTCTCCAGCGGTATGAATGGAGATGTCATCAAACGCTGCCGGTTAAATCATCAGGCAAACATGAAGGGAAAAAAAAACCATGTCTCTCTCTCTTTTTTTATTTTTTTAAATCTCCGTCTCACTTGCAACCTTTTTCCTCTGCCGTTTCGCCTGTATCCACCTCTTGTGGGGCTATAAAGCTCTGTTGCCATGGAAATGCAAAAGGCTGTTACGGGATTGGCCGGGGTTGCTGTGATGAAGGCGGCTCAGGGACGGCCCACTAGCTGCCGCTCTCGAGAACGGCCCCGCCCCCCTCCCGCTTGCATTTGCTCTTCCAGACTGACTGATGGCTATTCGATTCAGTCAGGGGAGTGGAGAGGAACATCTGCAGCTTAATATGAGCGCAGGTCTGTCAATAAGCATTACGCAGCATCAATGAAATAAAAGAACATTAATGAGGAACAAAAAAACGAACAGGGAGGAGTCGCTGAAAATGGCATAATGACATCAACCTCATAAATGGACTTGAGCCTGCAGAGCTCTTTCGCCAAATCCTGCACTGGTTTTGGAGGGAAATCTGTGGGATTCAGTGGAACGCATTTTAAAAAATGCGGAGGTAAAATATCGCATTCCTGTAATGATTTTGAGGGAAATCTACGGAATTCTGTGGAATATATTTAAACATGCTAAGGTACAATATTTAAAACATCTGTCACAGGTCATCCACTGATTTCGAAAAGAAAATCTGCAAAAGTCTGTGAAATACACTTAAACATGATGAGGTAAATATTTAAAACATTTATTGGATTCCTGAACTGATTTTGAAGGAGAATCTATGAAATACAGTGGAACACATTTGATGCTAAGGTAAAATATTTAAAATTCCATTACGTTCCCGCACTGATTTTGGAGGGAAATCTGTATAATAAATTTAAATATCGTGAGGTAAAATACTGAAAAACATCAAGCACATTTCCTGCACTAGTTTTGGAGGGAAATCTTTGAAATGCTGTGGAACACATTTAAACACAGTGAGGTAAATATTTAAAACATCTGCTACATTTCCCAGACTGATTTTGGAGGGAAATCTGCATAATAAATGTAAACATGGTGTGGGAATTTTTTTTATCATGTTTCCTGCACTGATTTTGGAGGGAAATCTGTATAATAAATTTAAATATTGTGAGGTAAAATACTGAAAAACATCAAGCACATTTCCTGCACTAATTTTGGAGAGAAATCTTTAAAATTCTGTGGAACACATTTAAACACGGTGAGGTAAATATTTAAAACATCTGCTACATTGCCCGGACTGATTTTGGAGGGAAATTGGCATAAAAAAAAAATAAATATGGTGTGATAAAATATTTAAAAACATCTATCATATTTCCTGCACTGATTTTGGAGGGAAATCTTTCAAATTCTGTGGAACATATCAAAACACTGATTTTGGAGGGAAAACTCCACAAATATGATGAGGTAAAATATTTAAAAACATCTATCACATTTCCTGGATTCATTTTGGAGAGAAATCGGCATAATAAATTTAAATATGAAATTAAAAAATATTTAAAAACATCTATCACATTTACTGGACTGATTTTGGAGGGAAATCTTCATAATAAATTTAAATATGATGAGGTAAAATATTTTAAAAACATCTATCACATTTCCTGGATTCATTTTGGAGGGAAATCAGCATACTAAATTTAAATATGGTGAGGCAAATATTTAAAACATCTACTACATTTCCCGGACTGATTTTGGAGGGAAATCTGCATTAAAAAAAATAAAAATAAAAATAAAATTAAATATGGTGTGGAAAAATATTTAAAAACATCTTATCACATTTCCTGCACTGATTTTGGAGGGAAATCTGCATAATAAATTTAAATATGGTGAGGTAAAATATTAAAAAAACATCTATCATATTTTCTGGATTAATTTTGAAGGGAAATCTGCATAATAAATTAAGTATGGTGAGGTAAAATATTTAAAAACATCTATTAGATTTCCTGCACTCACTTTGGAGAGAAATCTGCATAATAAATTTTAATATGTTAAAGTAAAATATTTAAGTACATCTATCACAGTTCCTGGACTGGTTTTAGAGGAAAATCTGCATAATACATTTTAAATGTGGTAGGGTAAAATAAAAAATAAATAAATTAATATCATCTATCACATTTCCTGCCCTGATTTTGGAGGGTAATTATGATGAGGTAGAATATTTAAAAACATCTGTCACACTTCCTACGCTGATTTTGGAGGGAAATCTGCATAACAAATTTAAATGTGGTGATATTAATGTGGTAAAATATTTAAATATTAAAATTTTGGAGGAAAATCTGAAATTCTGTGGAATATATTTAAATAACGTAAATATTGAGGTTAAATTGAGGTAAATATTTAAAATATCTATCACATTTCTTGCTTTGATTTTAAAGGGGGAAACGGCATAATAAATTTAAATATGGTAAGGTAAATTATTTAAAAACATCCATTACATTTCCTGCATGGATTTTGGAGGGAGTGCAGATGCTAGCCAAATCGCATTCTTGCAACACCATAAAAGTAATGTGATTGACTATTGTCACTATGACGGATGCATCAGTACCAAGCTCAGACACACCCTCAGTGAAGCGCTGACACTGACGCCAACGCCCTGTGTGAATGCAGCGGTAGACATGGTGAGGTAAACATTTAAAAAACACATTTAAACCACAACACTTCTAGCTAAAAGCATAATTAAAATAGCCAAAACAATTAATAAACAAGGAAAAAGGAGAATATGTTGGGGTTTTTTTAGGAATAACGATTGTTCTGCAGGTGATTCTAACTTGCTACTTTACACTTATATCAATTATTATTTATACTTGCAATGCAACACAGACTATGGTGTAATTCCAATTTGCATACTATTTATCCTTAACAGGATGCAAGTATATATTCATGCAATGCTTTTTAAGCTAACATTACCCACAACTAATAATGTGATCAATCAAAAAATGTTTTATTGCAAATATCAATGTGAGAGATAGTGTTAGTGAATTTTAAGTTAACATCATTTAAAATGTTCTTTTATGTAAATCTAAATGCATCGTAATTCAATTCTTTTGCCTATATTTGGACTATAGCATTATATTCGCCATGCTGCACTCTAAATATCAGCTTTAGCCATTGAAAAACCCGTACCGGTCGACTACTACCCACATCCCTTGCACTACAGAAGTGTGCTGGTTAACTTGCGACATGTCTAGAACAGAAAAATGATGAGGAATGTGAGGTGAAGCTGCCACAGCTGTACTGTCTTACAACACTTAGTATGCACTAATCACCAGTGAAGCACATTCTTCAAATGTGGCGTTAAAGAATGTGAACTGTGATGCAGCCAAATACAAAAATATGTAAAAAGGGATCTTATCATATTTTTTTTTTATGATTTACCACTAGGTCTTCAACTCCAAAAGATATCTGGCCATCCGCCATCTGTCTGGTTTGCTCTCGAGAACATCGTGTTCCAGTGTTTAATCCAACTACAGACATTAATGACCACTTTGATTTACTTTAAAAAGAGCTTCAGTTTGCAAACATACAGTCTCTCAGCTCATTCTGTTTTTAATCTTTCAAAAATGACTTTCAAATGATTATTTGCATGCACCAAAATTTCCCTCAGACATCTGGCAGAACGTTCTGGTTTATTGCAAAGGTGTTTTGCACTGGAAAAACTTACATAATCATATGTGGTACCGCAATTCACTGGAGTTAAAACGATCAGCGATGAATATTAGCTCACTAAAGCCACACCACGGTTCCCAGAAACACATCGACCTCTGAGATTAATTCACTTAAACAGTGCTAATGTGAGGTCGGCCCGTAGATTAGATATGTGTGACATTTCATATGGCGCTGCCTTAAGCTCTGCAGGGACGCTAAGAGCTCTTTATTGATTTCTTTAAGGTTGGCGTCCAGCACAATTGGGCATCTCCAAGCGGGGTACAATTACGACAACGCATCAAGTTAGTTATTCAGCACAGCACTTCCAGACGTCAGATATCATACTTAATGCCTACAGGAGGGAAATTAAAAACTATGATGGCAAGACGATGACATGGCTGTTTATTTGAATAATGATTCGGAAGCTCCTAAAGTAATGATTACGTGCTATTTTTTATTTGATCACTAATTACTACCAGTCAAAAGTTTTTAATGTTTTTTTAAAGAAGTCTCTTCTGCTCAACAAGCCGGCATTTATTTAATCCAAAGTACTTTTTTACTATTACTACTATAGTATTTTTACTATTTAAAATAACTGTTTTCTATTTGAATATGTTTTCAAATGTAATTTATTGTGATTTTAAAGATGCATTATCAGCATCATTACTCCAGTTTTTAGAAATCATTCTAATATGCTAATTTGCTTTTCAAGAAACATTTTTATTACTATTATTATCAATATTTAAAACAGCTGAGTACATGTTTTCAGGATTCTATGATGAATAAAAATTCAGCTTTGAAATCACAGAAATAAATTACATTTTAAAATATATTTAAATATAAAGCAGTTATTTTAAATAGTAAAAATATTTTCTTTTTTTTTTTTTTTTTTTTTTTACTGTTTTTGCTGCACTTTGGATCTAATAAATGAAGGCTTGGTGAGCAGAAAAGACTTCTTTAAAAACATTCAAAATCTTAAAACTTCTGACTGGTAACGTATTTTACTTTAAAACGATAATATTAAATATTTTCTCTTTGGTTTAAAAGTTTGAAGATGGCTTTTAGAAAATTAATACTGTTTTTTTTTTTAATCAAAGTTGCATTAAAATAATCCAAAAAAATGACAATAAAGATTTAGAATGTCACAAAAAAAATTTAATTCGATTAAATGCTGTTCTTTTGAACATTGCATTCAACAAACAAAGAATGTAATGGTAATTACTAATTGGTAATGTATTTTACTTTAAAATGATAACATTAAATATTTTCTCTCTGCTTTGAAATTTTGAAGATGCCTTTGAGGAAATTAATACTGTTTTTTCATCAAGGCTTCATTTAATCAAAAGTGACAATAAATACAAAATTTGTTTCACAAATTCAATGTCACAAATTCAAATAGTTTAAAATTTAAATTTAAAGTTTAAAATTCAAATAAATGCTGTTCTTTTGAACATTCTGTTCATCAAAGAAAGAATGTATCACTGTTTCCACAAAAATGAGCAGCAAATCAGCATATTAGAATGATTTCTGAGAGATTATGTGACACTGAAGACATGCTGAAAATTCAGGTTTGATCACAGGAATAAATTACATTTTACAATATATTCAAATAGAAAACAGTTATTTTGAATTGTTAAAATATTTGATGTTATAACTGTATTTTTGATCAAATAAACACAGCCTTGATTCGCACCAAACGCTTCCTTAAAAATCTTACTGACCACAACGTTTTCAAGAAACAAGCGTGTGCTATTTAAATTAGTATCGTGCATGTAAAAATCTCACTTGCATGGCTATCGTGTGAACCACACTTAAAAGAAGTTGTGGTGTGCATCTCTCAGTATGTTATTCAAAAACAGGAAGTACAATGGGGACTTCGGGTATGCTTGACATTTCACATCCTTCTAGCCGACCGACCTGACGACAGAACCTGTTGTGTTCAGCACCAAACACCACTCATCCGTTATCCCGCCATCAGCAGCTTTCTGTTAATAGACCCGTCTATCTAGCAACGGCAATTTGTTAAATTTAATTGATCTGAAGTCCTGTGGCGTCTCGAAGCAGCCGACATAACACAGACGCAGGAGTCTGACACTCGCTGGCTCTGAACGAACACAACCCACGTCACTGGTCCGGCGTAACTGCTGAACACCACAAAATAAAACAGGATTTTTTAATGCAACTCTCAATCTCTGAGCACACAACGGTGACAAAGGACTTCCTTCTGTTTGCTTTGTGTTGGACACGTTGTGTAACAGAACAAAGAGCAGGGGAGTATTTTGAATATTACAACTGTTGGCTATTGAGATAAAGAGATTAAAGAGAGGTTATTTGCTATGGGCATCGGTGCCATGAGAATACTAACACCATTATCCCATTTCTGAGGGAGTCAGAGGCTAAAGATAATTCTTTAAAGTGAAATAATTAGACGTGGAAGATTGTATAACAAACCTTTAACCTGAAGCAACTTGAAAAAAAACTTGAAAATATTTTGGTGTAGTAATTTTTGCTCTGAAATCACTAGCAAAATTTGCCTTACAAATAAGTACAACGAAATGGCAAGTAATACATAAAAAAAATAGAAGGAGAGAAAAAAAAAAAAAACTCCGTACAACATCTAAAGACCAAAATATCACAGAAACTGGAGGGAAAACACTCAGAACACCCTAGCAACCACTTAGTAACATGTTAAAAACAGTCAAGATACCTTAGCAACCACAAAGCAACGCCCTGAAAATCAGCCACATGAAGCATTGTACTATGGACTCAAGAAGCATCACAAATATTCTCTATATAAAATGCAACATATAAAAAATATTAATTAAAAAATTAATAAATACATTTTTTTACTAAATTAAATCACAAAAATGTTATTTAATTTTGCAAGTCTCCCTATGTAAAAGTACAATACTTTGGCAGTGTGCTGTTTGGAACCAGGAAGCATCACTAACCTTTTCTATAAGAAAAAAAGAAAAAATCTGAAAGAAAATGTAAAAAAAAATAAATAATAAAATAAATAATAAATAAAAATAGTAAATAAATCAATAAATCAATAAACACCCACACAAAAAATTGTATTTTTAAATTTTATTTAACTTAATGGCTTCTTACTTACCATTGTTTTAACTGGTAAATATTGTACACTAAAATTCCAATATAAATTTTTTCTGTAATATTTAATATTTACACTACCGTTCAAAATTTTAGAAGTAACAAAAAATTAAAGAAATGAATACTTTGATTTGTCAAGGACACATTAAAAAAAGACTCATTCATATTTAAAAAAAAAAAAATCACAAATTTTGGTATTTTTTTTTAATTACATGTGACCCTGGACCACAAAACCAGTCATAAGGGTCAATTTTTCCAAATTGAGATTTACACATCATCTAAAGGCTTAATAAATAAGCTTTCCATTGATGTGTGGTTTGCTATAATAAACCAATATTTGGGCGAGATACAACTATGTGAAAATCTGGAATCTGAGGGTGCAAAAAAATTAAAATATTGAGAAAATCACCATTAAAGTTGTCCAAATAAAGTTCTTAACATTGCATATTACTAATCAAAAATTAAGTTTTCATATATTTACAGTAGGAATTTTACTAAATATCTTCATGGAACATAATCTTTATGTAATTTCCTAATGATTTTTGGCATAAAACAAAAATCAATAATTTTGACCCATACTATGTATTTTTGGCTATTGCTACAAATATACCCCAGCGACTTAAGACTGGTTTTGTGGTCCAGGGTCACATATATTCCATTTACTTAAATGAGAAATAATAATACCTAAATTCCACTGCTTTAATTGGTAAATACTGTAAGAATAATAAAATAAAAATAAAATAATTCCATTTGTCAAAGATGCATTAAATTGATAAAAAGTGAGTAAAAAGTAAAAACCTCTGTAAATCAAATCAAAAATAAACATTGTTCTGTTGAACTTTCTATTCATCAAAAAAAATAAAAATTAAAAAAACCTAGTTCATATTTTAAATAACCAAAAAAAAAAATCTAATTAAAAATCAAATTTTTTCTCCTTAAATGTTATTTAAATGAGAAATAATAATAATAGCCACATGCGATTGTATGAATTGGTTAATATTTTACTTTAAAATTATAATATTAAATATTTTCTTCACATC
This sequence comes from Labeo rohita, assembly GCF_022985175.1. Lineage (NCBI taxonomy): Eukaryota > Metazoa > Chordata > Actinopteri > Cypriniformes > Cyprinidae > Labeo > Labeo rohita. Next base: position 29,535,610 of record NC_066878.1, read on the forward strand.
AAAAAAAAAAACATAACTTTGCAAAGATGTACGTTAATTTGACACCAAAAAAGTCACCTGTACTTTGTGCATTGTGCAACTTAAAATCATGAAGCATAACTAAGTAGCTATTTCATATTTAAGATATGCAAAAAATGTATTTTATGACTTCGTAAAACCTGCCTGTGTAAAGCACAACACTTTGACATGAAAAGATAATGCACATCACTGTCAAAACTGAATAACGGATTATCCATTCCAAAGTGCTTCCCAGGTACTAATCGCGCACACGGGCGGCGCGCTTCGCTTCCTACGACGCTTTTTTCGAAAACACCATAAAACGCTTATCACAACATCCGAAGTCTCTTCTGCTTCAGATAAATTAGAGGCAAATAAGTCGGAGACGACGCGCCGCTACACAAGACACATGAATAAATGGAGGAAGAGGGAAGCGCAAACAAACCCTTGACGTGAGGGGCGGATGATGAGAAAAGGCAGTTTATTTATAGAGCGGGCCAGCTGATAGTGGCTCGCCTCCGTGCTCACTCGTTTCTTTAAATTATTGTAATAAATCACTCACCTCACGGGGATTTGAGCTCAGATAATCGTCAGCCACTCATCTCATGCCGAGCCTCTACTCCGAGCTATTAAAAAGCCTTTTTAGGGGCCGGTTGTGGGAAAAATGGAGCCTATTGAGAAAAGAGCTCCTGAGATGCTGCGTCGCCCATGTTGGCGGAGCACATTAAAGGGGCTCGGGGTATAATGCATGAGTTTCATAAGGTGGATACCTGATGCGACTGCTGATATGCTGTCAGGTAATGGGGAGGAACAAATAACGCGGCTAGGAGGGAAAATGCAAAGGCACCGTGACATACAAATGCGACCAAACACACGTGAGGCAAAGAAAGTCTCCCAATCTCAGGAACTAATACATGCAAATACGACATGTAAACTGAGAACATGTCATTTTATACCTACTTCCTCACATGCTATAATGCTGCGCACAAAATTTATCAATGGCAACCGTCTCGTTCCCCTTCTGCGTTGCTTTGCGTTGCAAATACCTGCTGAAATATCAAATGCAAATCTAAAGACCTCACAATAAAATGCAAATCGCTTCACAAGTGAGCAACACGGTTCAATAGGATTATAAAAAGGGCAATGGTGGGAAAACTCCACCAGCCCTCGTACTTTATCAGATCTGAACTTAGAGAGGAACTGGATGGCAGAAACCAAAAAGCCTCAACGCAGACACCAACGAAGTTAATGAAAGCCAAAGGCGCCAGCTAGTTCTTTCCTGGTAATGATGAAAACCATAAACAGAAATACTGCAGTTTTGATGCAATGTGCCAGTTTAGCTGCGTATAAATATTGAAAAGACACGATGAGTATGAAACATCAGTTTGTAGAACAGAACGACTTGGGCTGGCATCGATTTTTATGTGAAATTAGCATAACTCAAGGCTTGAAAAATCGATCACGCTGTTGAATACTGCATCAGGTGTTTGATATTGAGTATCATTTTACAGCAAGCAGATTAAACACAGACCTCATAAGAAAACAAAATACAAGCACCTACAAACTCCTGCACATTGAATGGTTTATAACAAAGCTGGGAATATTGAATATCGAGACTGTGGAGAAAAACAAACATGGCGTCTACTAAAAATAATAGATATCTTTCGGCTCTTAAATATGCATCTCAATATTTTAATTTAGAAATCAATGAATCAGAGTTCTGAATCATTACACCAAGAGCTTGACTACTTTTTGCTACTAAAACCTTTAAAATTAGAAATGCTACTGAAACATTTTAATACATTGAAAATGTTTGTGACCATTTTTGAAACATGACATTTAATCAGAGTTTTGGCCTTTATTAACCCCCGGAGCCATGTAGGACATTTTTTTATGATGGATGGATGCACTTTATTGGACTTCAAAATCTCAACAGCCATTCACTGCCATTATAAAGCTTGGAGGAGCCAAAACTCTGATTGTATCATCTAAAATCAGAAAGTCATATACAGTTGAAGTCAAAAGTTAGCAGAATCTGCAAAATGTTAATTATTTTTCCCAAAATAAGAGGGATCATACAAAATGCATGATATTTAGTACTGACCTGAATAAGATATTTGACATAAAATACGTTTGCATATAGTTCTCTTCTATATGATTCTTAATACCGTGTTGTTACTTGACACAGCTGTTTTTTGTTTGTTTGTTTGTTTTGTTTTGGGGTTTTTTAGTGATAGCTGTTCAGGAGTCCCGTGTTTGTCCTGAACAGTTAACCTGCCCGCTGTTCTTCAGAAAAATCATTCAGGTCAGTAATTTTGTGTATTTGAACACTTTCCAATGACTGTATGATTCTGAGATCCATCTTTTCACACTGAGGACAACTGTGCAACTATTACAGCAGGTTCAAACGCTAACTGATGCTTCAGAAGGAAAAAAGCGATGCATTAAAAGCCTGGGATGAAAACTTTTTGAATTTGAAGATCAAGGTAAATGTAACTTATTTAGTCTTCTGGAAAACATGTAAGTATCTTCTGTAGCCTCTGAAGGGCAATAATGCATGAAAAAATATATATATTCAGGCAAAATAAGAAAAATGTACACATCTCTATTTGGTTCAAAAGTTTTCACCCCCGGCTCTTAATGCATTGTGTTTCCTTCTGGAGCATCAGCGAGTGTTTGAACCTTCTGTAATAGTTGCATATGAGTCCCTCAGTTGTCCTCAGTGTGAAAAGATGGATCTCAAAACATACAGTCATTGTTGAAAAGTGTTCAAATACACAAAAATGCTGAAAAACCCAAACTAGTAAATAAAGACAACAGTAGAAGTGAAATTTGGCATTATTTTGCATACAAAACAATGATAAAGGTGAACAAACTGACCTTACTGCACCTGTATGCAAGCTGTGCTAAAAATCATGTGTTGCCACATGAGGCAACATCAAATCTTGCCAAGCATTTGTCATTTGCTCATCCTGATCTTTAACGCAAATTTAGAGATCGTCAGGTGAGTACATCATTCATCATTAATAAATTCAGGTTTGATGAATTTTTATTTACAATTTTTTATTTTATAAACGCACATAACTTACCTAAGATGTGATACAGAGTAAACACGAAAGCTCAAACGTGCATGTGTGACACGCTAGAACCAGCTTTGGTCACATAATATTTGCACTTGCATTTCAAACAGTCAAATATTAAGTGAATTTGAATGAAGCAACAGTTTTGCTGTATTAATTTTAGTATCAATAATATGAGTCTGAAATCTAAAAAACAATCGGAGAGAGAGAGATAACGTGATTTTGAATACTTTGACTGTTAGAATAACAATTTACAGTACAGCAACCTGTGTTAAATGCGGCTTCAAATGATCCCAAATGTGGTTGTAAATGATCCCAGCCGAGGAAGAAGGGTCTTATCTAGCGAAACGATCTGTTATTTTCGTTAAAAATACAATTTAAATACTTTTTCATCTCAAACACTCGTCTTGCTCTCCCTGAACTCTGTGTATTCTGGTTCAAGACAGTTAGGGTATGTCGAAAAACTCCAATCGTATTTTCTCCCTCAACTTCAAAAATCATTTCAAAATCATCCTACATCGCTGCAGAAGTACCGACACAGTTTTGGCAAAGTGAACATGCAAAGAAGATCAAACACCCTTAACAAAAAAGGTAAAACGGCGATATAAGACTATTTTGAAGTTGAGGGAGAACATGAGGTGGGAATTTTTCAACATACCCTAACTGTCATGAACCGGACATGGTATGTTGAAAAAACAGTTCAGGCAGAGTAAGACAAGACGAGCGTTTGACATTAAAAAGTATATAAGTTGTATTATTTTTAGGAAAATAACTGATCGTTTCACTAGATAAGACTCTTTTTCCTTGCATTTAAACTGCATTTTGGAAGTTAAAAATCGGGGCACCATAGCAGTCCATTATATGGAGAAAAATCCTAAATGTTTCCCTCAAAAAACAATTTCTTTATGGCTGAAGAAATAAATGACATGAACATCTTGGATGACAAGGGGTGAGTACATTATCTGTCAATTTTTGTTCTGGAAGTGGACTTCTCCTTCAGAATTCATTATGCAAGCTGACCTTTACAACACTTATTAATCTAGGTCAATAATTAGTTATAAACGATAAATGAACTAATACATATTTAGTACATTACTTACTAAATTGTTTTCAATTCACTTATCTTTTAAGGCTAGTTATTTGTCACCTATGGCATTGATTTAGCATCACATTCTGGTATTGTACCGAAGCCAAAATTATGGTATCAAGCCATCCCTACGATCGTTTTCTTTTTTTGATAAAATAATTAACATTTTGCAGTAAACTTCTGACTTTTTGACTGTGCACATAGGATGGCTTGAGGGTGAGTAATCATGGGGTAATATTTGTGTGAACTACCCCTTAACTAACTTTAATAATTAAAACCTTACTATAAGTAGGGCCCTATGAAATCCGTTTTATTTTTTTCCCAAAGTCCAAAATTCTGTTTTCTGGTGTCCGTTTTTTCCCATTTTAATTTTTCTCAACTCCTTTTTAATGGTTACATTAAATTTTATTAATCAAAGAGCATGTCTAATTAATTAAAATCATGAAACTTCTACAATTTCACATCAATTTAATACATTTTTAGGTTTAACAAAAATTACATGCTTAGGGCCCTATGAAATGTTTTATTTTCTTCTCACCATATGTTTTATTGTTATTAAATTCTGTGTTTTAGCATGTCTAATTATTTGAATGCATACTTCATTTATTGAAATTTATTCTTAAAATAGCCTTATGAAAGGTTTTTTTTTACCCTCAGAAATTCTGTGTTGTGTATTTAAAATGTTCTGGTTATCAAATGAAGGCATAAAACATTAATTTCAATTATCTTTTAATTATTGAAAATTAAGCAAACTTTTTTTTGGCAAACAAAGGAGAATGCACTACTAAAATTAAAACATGGAAGAAATGTTGTGTGATTATACCCTAAAAAATAATGTTTGTTTCATTTTAGTAGTAGTAATAGTAGTAATGTATATCTGGCATAAAGTTAAACCAGACTTTTATTTTGACGGGTTGCCATGTCTACCTTTACATTTCTGTGTGTATATGATATAACGTAAAATGTAACGGTCAAATGCTCATGAAGTGACTCTCAGCAGATACTGTTCATGTATTTATGTCATGCATTTAGTTAGAGGACAGACGCTGAAATCAGTGTGTTTAGTAAACAAAACCACTCATCCGCTCCATTCATTAAAACAGAGACACACAGAACATGCAGGATTCACACTCAAATGGTATTTTTGCAGCATAATATTTACAGATACTAGTCCATATTGCGGTTTGATTTAAGTGTAATGACCTACTTTTGATTAAATCATTAGAACTTTGACAAATTCTGTGACATTCCGCGTTATTCCGTTTTTATGACTGGTGCGAAATGCGATTCCGTCCACATTTTTCGCATCGCGGAAATCATAGGGCCCTATATAAGCGGTTGGCAATCATTACAAATGCATCACAATGCATCTACCATAACACACAGTCATATTGTCACAGTGGGCGTGGCCTCTACACTAAGACACTAATACCATTAGCGTCTGGACGGGCTCCAATCACAAAAAAGTAAAAAAATATACAGTTGCTTCTTGCAGTATTAACGAAACGCAGCTTGGAGCCCACAATGACACAATCCCCCCAACCCCTGACTCATTTGTTACCAAGATTAGGCATCTATTAAGACCAACTGGCCATTTCCTGATTGCATTCATTAATAATGGTGCTCTGCTTTGTGGAGAACGGCTATTGCCTGCACACAAACCAAAACCTGAAGAACTGATGTCACAAAAGAGCTTGAAGCAGGTAAGTCCGTACTAATAGAGTGGTCCTTTCAGTGTATTGCCTTTCCGAGTCTATTACTGTAAGTGGGGCGGACAAACGCTATTAAAATTTCAAAAGACAGTGACGTTTGGCTATGCCGTCACAAGTGCAATAACGCTTGGGGATGGTCCTATGCAACTTTTCCATTTGTGAAATTGGGACGAGGTCAGCCGATGGGATAATTTCAACACACGGAGGCTTCTGATGGTGTTAGCCAACGTGTTCGAGGGGAGAGTTCACTCGATAATGAAATTTAGTCATGCTCGCCCTCATGCCAATCCAAACCCGTTTGAGTACCTTCATGTAGGGCTTTTATATACACCAACAGTTGGTGAACATGTCCATCAAGCTCCAAAACGCTCCAAATATGACAAAAAAGTGATATTAAAGTAGATCATACAAAATGTACACCATATTCAAAGACATATGATAGCTTAGTATGGGGAACAGACCAAACTGAAGTCAATATTTGAGTGGATCAGTATTGGCTTTGAGAGCTGCAGATTTCTCACTAATGACATTTCCGGTTTATTCATTACACAAAACTATCATGTGACTTCTGAAGACTTGAAAGATAATGCGCAAGAAACACAGTGCCCTTTTTTGGAGCCTGACAGAGATGGTAACTATTGACTACTATCAGTCAGGGTAATAAAAAAAGAGCTGCATGACTGAACATCCTTTAAAGTTCTCCTTTTGTGTCCTACAGAAAAGTATGAAAGCCTGTTTCTGCCACTGAATAAAAAAGGTAAAAATATAATTGTGACTTTTTATCTCACATATCTCACACATCTAACTTTTTCTCACAAATGTGAGTTTAAAATGTTGCAGTTCTGATTGCAATTCCAATTCAGAATTTGTGAAAATCGTGTATGACAAAATCGCGAGCTATGAACTCACAGCTGACAGTTATGAAGTCAGAATTGCATAATACAGCCTAAACTCGCAACTGTGACTTTATTTCTTGCAACTACGAATTTATATATTGCAATTTTGACTTTATAACTCGCTATTTTGTAAAAAAAAAAAAAAAGTAAGAATTAGTAGTAAGAATTGCGAGATGTAAACTTGCACGTGTGAGAAATAAAGACACAACTGTGGGATCCTAATTTCCAATTCTGACTTTTTCCCCTTGTAATTCTGACTTTATTTCTTGCAACTGTGAATTTGTTCATCGCAATTACAATGTCAGAATTGTAAGGTATAAAAATTCTCATATTTTATAACTTTATATCACATAATTCTGATTTTAATACTCATTTCTGAGAAAAAAAATTCTGAATTGCGAGGTGTAAATTTGCAATTGTAAGAAGTCAGAATTGTGGGATCTAATCTCCCAATTTTGACTTTTACCTTGCAATTCTGACTTTACTTCTGGAAATTGCGAATTCTGACTTTTTTCCCCACAGAATTCTTCTTTTCTCAGAATTGTGAGATAAAAACTCAATTCTGATTTATGAAGTCAAGTTCTGAGGAAAAAAGACAATTTTCTTACAATTGTGAGTTTATATCTTGCAATTCTGAGATATATCAATTGTGAGATAAAAAGCTGCAATTACATTTTTGTTCTAACACACAATGTCAAGTTATAAAGTCAGAATTGTGAGATATAAATTGTAAGATTATAACACAATCCTGACTTTATAACTCGCAACTCTGGAAAAAAAGATGTAAGCTTGCAATTGCAAGAAAAAAAGTCAGAATTATGAGATTTAAACTTCCAATTCTGACTTTTTTCCCTTTGCAATTATGACTTTATTTCGTGAATTTATTATATCACAATTTTGACTTTTCTTTTCCTCTCACAATTCTTCTTTTCTCATAATTGTGAGAAAGAAACTCAATTCCAAGATATAAAGTCTAATTCTGAGGAAAAAAGATTATTGCAAGTTTATCTCTCGCAATTTTGAGAAAAAAAAGTCAGAATTGCAAGATGTAAGCTTGCAGTTGCAAAAAATAAAGTTGGAACAATGAGATCTAAACTCCTAATTCTGAACTTATATATTGCAATTCTGATGTTTTTCTCACAATTTTTCATTTCTCAGAATTGTGAGGTTATAAAGCTATAAAGTTATATTGCTAGTTTATGTCCCACAATTCTAACTTTTTTCAAAAAAAAAAAAAAAAAACAATCATAAATTGCAAGTTCATATCTCACAATTCAGACTAATTCAGACTAACATGCAACTGCAACTTTATATCACACATTTCTGACTTATCACTCACATTTCTTGCTATAACTCACAATCCTGAAAAAAAAGCATGCATCAGAATTGCAAGAAATAAAGTCTGAATTGTGGAATCTAAACTCCCAATTAAAACGTTTTTCTCTTGTAATTGTGACTTCTTGCAATTCTGAATGTATATAACGCAATTCTGACTTTATTTCCCTCATAATTCTTCTTTAGAATTAGAATTAGAAACTTAAAGGAGAAGTCCACTTCCAAAACAACAATTTACAAAAAAATTTACTCACCCCCTTGTCATCCAAGATGTTCATGTCTTCAGTCGTGAAGAAATTATGGTTTTTGAGGAAAACATTTCAGGATTTTTGTCCATATAATGGACTTGATTGGTGCCCCGACTTTAAACTACTTTTTGTGCTTAAAAAGTAAACAACTTTTTATTGACCAATCGTTTCGCTAGATAAGACACTTCTTCCTCGGCTGGGATCGTTTAGAGCCCTTTGAAGCTGCATTTAAACTACATTTTGGAAGTTCAAAATTGGGGCACCAATGAAGTCCATTATATGGAGAAAAATCCTGAAATGCTTTCCTCAAAAACCATAACTTCTTCACGACTGAAGACAGAAAGACATGAACATTTTGGATGATAAGGGGGTGAGTAAACTTTTTGTAAATTGTTGTTCTGAAAGTGGACTTCTCCTTTAATTCTTAGTAATGAAGTCCAATTCTGAGAAAAAAATTTGAATTGTGAGAAAGTCGCAGTTAAATTTTTTATTTTTATTCAGTGGTGGAAACAAGCTTCCATAGAAAAGACATGAGGGTGATTAAATAGTTTTAATCTCTTCAGTAAACTATTCCATTAGGACCCATGATCATTCTGTCAGGTTACATTTCCTCTTCCAAGGCATCAAAAACAGGTCTACAACACAGATGCCGTTCCCCCTCGTCGACTGCGGGAATCAACTCTTCCAGATCAGCTGAGCTGACTAATGAGCAGAACAGGGAATAGAGATGTCGATGGAGATGCTATGGTTATTTGTAACTTTCCGTAAGTTATATAAAAACACCCAAGCATATGCCCACACAGCTCTTCTGCCAACACCAACACACTTCCTGCTACAGTACGCTTATTAACGAGCACAATGGGTATATTTGGAAGCGGAGATACCAGTGGTGCCCAGCGGAAACGATCGCCAAGAAAATCCAGCAAGAAATAGAACGGGACGCATCAGTGCCGGAATGACTGATGGGCTGATTCTCCCTGACAAACACTCAAGGAGATCCGGAACAAGCTATGCTAAACATGATACAAACGCTCGCACACAAACCTACACACTTCATTTATTAATGGTCTCACCTGAAAGATATACAGTGTCTGGAGACGAGAGGGTCGAGCGTCTCCGTTACACCCTCGGCCCGCTCGAGGGAAAGGCGCTACTGTTACACAGGTTAACAGATTCCACTGTACGCCAAAGACTGTCAGTCATATCACACGTGAGAACACGAACGCAACTCGGATGATGCAAGACTATGCATTTGCATTCATTCATTCATTTTAAATAAAGGACTAGGATGATATGCATGATGGTTATGTACCATGCAATGCCAAAAGTCAATCTGGAAGCAATTCTGATATAGACTAAAGCGCAAAAGAAAAAACGGTTTACGCTAAAACTCGTCTCGCAGACATGCATTTATAGCTGATTAAAATGGGAGCAATTTATGTTGTCCAGACAGCTTAAGAGGATGTTTATGGTTGTTTAACAATGTTGCAAAAAATAGCATTAAAAATAGCAACTTACACTGCCGTTCAAAAGCTTGGGATCAGTAAAGACATTTCTTATGCTCATCAAGGTTGTATTTATTTATATAGAAGTTTTTTACATTGTACATTTTTTGTTTTATTGTTGTGCTCATTGTTTTTATGACTGTTCTACTTCCTTTTTGTGATTGTTTTTATTATTGTTTTTATGATTATTCTACTTCCTTTTATGTAAAGCACTTTGAATTACCTCTGTGTATGAAACGTGCTATATAAATAAACTTGCCTTGCCTATTTGATCAAAAATCTATTGTATAATATTGTGAAATATTATTTTAATGTAAAATAACTGTTTTCTATGTGAATATGTTTTAAAGTGTAATTTATTGCTGTGATGCTAAACTGAATTTTCAGCATCATTACTCCAGTTTTCAGTGTCACATGATCCTTCAGAAATCATTCTAATATGCTGATTTATTAACAATGTTGAAAACAGTTGATGAAGAAAACTGTTGAAACAGAACCATTTAAAACTTTGGGATCAGTAAATTTTTATTCTTTCTTTTTTTGGAAGAAATTAATACTTTTATTCACCAAGGATGTGTTAAACTGATAAGTGATAGCAAATGCGTATATTTTCAAAAAAGCTTTCTATTTTAAATAAATGCTGCTCTTTTTAACTTTAATTAATCAAAGAAAATTTGCATATTAGAATGAAATCTGAAGGATCATGTGACATTGAAGACTGGAGTAATGGCTGATGAAAAATCAGTTTTGCATCACAGAAATAAATTACATTTTAAAATATATTAAAATATAAAACCATTAATTTAAACTGTAATAATATTTCACAATATCACAAGTAAATACAGCCCTGATGAGAAGAGAATTCTTTAAAAAAAAAAAAAACATTAAAATCTTCCTGGTCACAAACTTTTGAACGGCAGTAAATGTACAACAGAGAGACTTGATGTCAAAACCTAGAAGACTAATTCACCATGGCTTCCCTCGAGATTTTCTAATGGATTTTTATAATAGGCGTTTTTAATTGTAATAAATAACCACATAAGAACTCACAAACCAAGTGAGCAGTTTACATTGCTCCACAAAATGACCAAGTATCATCAATTTATGTTTACCACAGACCTTATTTTACTAGAAAAACCCCATCATAAAAACCCATATGAAAATCTCGAGGGAACCCAGGGTGAATTAGTCTTCTGGGTTTTGACATCATGACTGCAGCTCTCTACTACATTTGTTTGTATATCAGCAGCTTTACAATGACTTCAAACACTGCTAATTGTAATTTTTTCAAGTGTTTCGTTTTTTAACTCACACTCTCAAAAGAGGTACAAAAGCTGTAACTAAGGCAAACTGGCACCTTAAAGGTACATATTAGTATGTTTTAAAAGAGTACCACCCCAGTGACAGCTTTTGTACCTTTTTTTCTGAGAGTGGAGGTAATATACAAAATGCAAAGCTGTTTTTGCTATGATTTGGCACCTGACATTTTTCATGATATTATATTCTTAAATTTTACCCAAGGAAAAGCCTTTCTAAAAAAAATCTCTTTCACAGTAATAACACAATGGATGACAAACTTTCTGGCCTGAATGCACATACATATGTTCTGTAGCAGCTTCATGGCCCCTAGCATGCTTGCCTGCCTTGTTTGGAGGGAACGTATTTCAATGTTTACTATGTGGCTATAAATAACAAGGTGCAACTGCGTAGTGTCGCCCCGCCGTTTCGCTTTCCTCTCTCCGTTGTGGCACAGGCCCGCTGCTGACGGTGTCAGGGTCATATCGGCATGCTGTCACGAGCCTGGCAGCGGCCTGCCTCGCCTCCGTCCACCGTACGTCTCTGCAGCCATTAGCAGGCGTTCTCCGGCCAGGGCGGGAGCGAGAGGGGGGGGGAGTGGAAGGCAATCAATACTGTGACTCATTCTTTCTACGATGGCTGCTTCATAACAGGATTCATTAAGAACAAACCTAATCATTTTGGCAAGATAATTAGATACAGGGAAGCATTTTTTCCCTCTCCCTCAATGTGCTTGAAAAGAAGTATGAGGTCTCGGTAGCTAAAAATGTAGGTTGCTAGTGAAAGGGAGTGTCCTGCGAGCGCATGGGCGAAAAGAGCCTCCGAAGTGGAATAGCAGCTAAAATTAACAATTCCATGACAAGATAATTGTGACCCTGCGATTAAGACGTGAAGAACGTCCCAATTATCTTGACAAGGCTGAAATTATTACTGAATGATGCAGGACTGTGTGCGATGTGTTTATTAATCAAAGACAGATAAAAATAATGCTAGATCTTGAGGATGTAACCAAATACATAGGACTGGGGGAACCAAACATAAAAATGTAATAATCAGCCATTGGTCAACACTAACATGAATATTGGGGAAAACCAGTATTAGATAGACAGATAGATGGATGAATGGAAAGACGGACGGACTGATGGATGTGGATTGATGGATAAATGGACGGACGGATGGATAGATGGATGTTTATAGACAGATGGATGGATATGGATGGATGACAGAGCTAGATGGATGGATGGATGGATGGATGGATGGATGTTTATGGATGGATGAATGGATGGATAGATAATAGAGATGGATTGATGGATGCATATGGATTGATGAATAAATGGATGGATGGATGGATGGATGGATGTATGGATGGATGTTTATGGATGGAAGATGGATGGATGTGGATTGATGGATAAATGGACAGATGGATGGATGTTTATGGACAGACAGATGGATATGGATGGATGACAGAGCTAGATGGAGAGATGGATGGATGTTTATGGATGGATGAATGGATGGATAATAGAGATGGACGGATGGATGCATATGGATTGATGAATAAATGGATAGATGGATAGATGATAGAGATGGATGGATGGATGATGGATATGGATGGATGAATAAATGGATGGATGGATGGATGGATGGATGGATGTTTATGAATGGATGGATAGATGATAGAGATGGATGGATGCATATGGATTGATTAATAAATGGACAGATGGATGAATATAGATGGGTGGATGATCGAGCTAGATGGATGAATGGATGAATGGATGGATGATAGATAGATAGACAGACAGATAGACAGATAGAGAGATAGAGGGACAGACAGATAACTACACGAAAAAAGCCAAACTACATAAACAAAACTATGTTTTACAGCACAAACACTCTTCATCTTTGGGTAATGTAACTTTAAGGGTTTTCTAATCCTTAACCAGGTAGGTTATCTCTAACGGTTGATTAACTTTAGATATCCTATGACCAAATCAGCCAAACAGGGACAACTGACCAAAACTGTTAATTATTATGTGGACAGGCAGACTAAACACATGACAGAAAGTCACGCCTGTCTCATTTGAGTCAACTGTATATGCAATATATAATAAATCTTCTAAATATAATAAATCGTCAAATGATAAAATACTTGCCTTAACGATTTGGCTAAAAATCAACAGTGTTCCTACATTAAGAAAAAACATAATACAGAAGTCATACTCACAAACATAAAAATTTAAATGACCTTTCCAGGCCTGGAAATCAACATTCACACTTTTTTGTTTCAGACGTAGTTTCTTATAACATATTACTGTGTTTAACTTTAACTTTCCGTTAATAACTTAAGTATTGCATAAAATACAAAGCTGTTTTTCTATCATTTAAATCTAAAAATCCATACTTAGTTTTTCCAAACTGGCTAACAGTGTTCAGTGGAAACCTAAAATCTTGACATCAAATGTTCAATGTTAGAACTAGCTGTCAAACGATTAATCATGATTAATCACATCCAAAACAAAAGTTTTTGTTTACATAAATAAAATTTTTGTTTATATAAATACACTCACATGCAAGTTATGTTTGGGAAAAATGTTATTTTTAGATATTAAATATATTTATAATACAAATTATATGAATATAAACACATTTTCAAAAATATATACTGTATTTGGGTGTATTTATATATACATAATAAATATACACAGAACACACTCACATTATGTAAACAAAAAATTATTTTGGATGCGACTAATTGCGATTAATTATTTGACAGTACTAGTTAGAACTACTTAAATTCTGTATTCATCAGTCTGCTTACAGTGAATAATATCACTTGTAGAGCTAACTAATCTTCAACCATGTAGGTTATCTCCAACAGCTAATTACTACTACATATATTGTAAAAATGTCAATTTGGTGTAAAGCTGCTTTATATGTATCGTGAAAAGCGCTATACAAATAAATTTGAATTGAATTGAATAATTAACTTGGGTAGGTCACAAATTCAAAACCTAAAAATCAACCAGCTTTCCTAACCAATTTCCATTCCAATGTATAATTTACACAGTCACATCCATAAAAATCCACAAACATCTATGAAAATATAAATACACTAAGTGCTAATTCAAGAAGCTGAATAATTTATCCAGCATACATTATCACAGGTACAGAGGTTTGACTACAAAATCAAACTATGATAAGTGATTTGACTGCCCAGTGATAACCCTCATTAACTATTCATGCTACCGCGAAGATTGGCCAATTTATGAACCCCATCTAATCTAGACAACCGTAAAAGCCTAAGATAAGACTGATATTACAGCATCTAAATAATACAATAATCTCCTTCACTATTAAATAACACCTTTAATACGCACATACATTAATCTTATTACAACTCCCAAACGGTTCGTTTAAATGGGGCAATCCGTTTAAAAAAAATCAGGGTTTAAGGCGTTTAATTATTTATTTTGGTCACGAATGACAGCTAGAGAAGGCCGTGACTAGCCAACTCACAAGCGACCGTTGAAATTTAAAATAAGACCGTTAAAATGCGAGAAGATATTTCGCGGGCTTTGTTTTTTGTTTTGTTTTTTTCTTACCTTCGGCGCGGAGTTTTAGCTCGAAGCGGCTCTTATCAGAGCGACGCGGCCATCGATATCTGGCGGCTTTAGCTCACACACATCCCCGCCACAGGTCGAGGTGTCTGCCGGTCGCTGCAACGCTATTTCCTCGCGGTGTCTGTAAGCGAGCCGCTGGCTACCGGTTCAGGCGATTGACATAAAACAGCAAAGCAGGCCGACGGTTTCCTCCATGCAGTCAAAAATAAAGTCCTGTGCTTTTAAAAAAGCGCGTACGGCTGACAGTCCACAACATGCACACGTCAAAGAGGAAGTGACAGGACTGGTTAAACCACAGTAGAGCTCGAGCTTGGCTGTCAGTGTCTTCGCATTGTTGTTTTCAGCATTGGGGCTTCCTGCATCATTATATCCGCTGCTGCTGATATAGTTGATCCCTTAAAAAGCAGCATGCGGAAACACTGCACAGGTATGCTGATCCGTGCATTTGCGCGGGGTCCCGTGGGTTCTGCGGGTCTATTTAAAGCGTACGCTCTTTCCCAAAACCTTGACCTAGCTTTTCAGTGCGTGCACGTCCTTTCCTTCTTTCTATCTTTACCGAAAGTGCGAGCAGCATCATTTCTGGTCAGATATCATTGGATGGTAAATTCGCCTCTCCCCTTCCTCTAGGGGTTATTTTTCCATCGCTACAGCGCCCTCTGCCGACGTAATGCGAAAATGCTGTTGCGTGTGCTTCTTAAAGGGATAGTTGAGACAAAAATGTCTTTTTGATAATTTTATCATTATTTACAAACCACCATGTCGTGCCAAATCCATATGGCTGTCGTTATTGTGTGAAACACAAAGGGAGATGTTTTGCATATTGTTCAAGCTGCTCGTATATGGGTCATTGCTGTTTTTAACTTTTTGTTTCTAACTTAAGTATTGTATGAAAAGCTGTTTTTCTATCATTTTAAAAACCTATACTTTTCCAGACTGGGTAACATGAACATGGGTGAATTGGTGCAAGCCGCTGTACCACAACCAATCAAATGTTAGATGTTTATTAAGATCCTTCTATTATCTTTTGAAACCCACAATAATATTTTTTAAAAATTAGTAAGCCAATATATATGAAATCATCATTTACTGGGTACTAGCAATTGGGAGGTTGCTGTCCCGAACCCTAACCCCTTAATTTCAAATTATGAGAATGATACTGAAATTATTTTTGTATCTTTTCCTGTCTTGTTTTTAAAAGTATCTTTTTGATTCTTTTAAAAAGTGAAGTTCAAAAATAATTATTTATTCGTAAATTGTGAAAATTTATGTTAAAAATTATTATGTTAAAAAATGTCCCATGTCACTGCCGAAACAGTGTATGTTTTAGTCCATTGGCTGAGACTGATTTTAACTACGCCCCTACATTTATGATCAGAAGCATCTCAAAGCTATGGTAAGTGGATAGGCCACATTTTTTTGAGGTAAATGTGTTCAAAAGTCTGAAAAATCTGTGTGTATGCTTTAAGGAACGTCACTACCGAACAGGTTTTTCCTGCAATTAAGCACACTTTTTAAGTGTTATTCCATTACATTTAATTTTTATATATGTACAACTGTTCAGAACTGTGCTAACCATGTGCTGATTGGCATCTTTGAGCTAGGTTCAAAAGTACCTACAATTGTCACTGCCGAAACAGTCATGACCAAAACATTTGGTGGCATAGTGACATCTTTGTTTTTTGAGTTGTTATCCCATAAAAAGGGTGATTCTTTATTTGGGGGAAATAAAACAAAATAAAACAAAATTTTAGTACAGTTAAGCAAATGTACAATATTTTAGTATGTTTTAGTTAAAATTCTGTAACGTGATGTGGTCGCTACCAAAGAATTACTGTCACTACCAAAAATGTGCAGTCGCTACCGAAACATGGGATGCTTTGTCAAAAATAAAGTGAATTATAGTTTTTGCTTCAATGTATAGTCAAACTAACGAATCCTTTACTTTGAAATCAGTATGATCAACTTTTTGCCTTTTCCAAAGAAAATTTGCATTAAAAATACAACAAATCTAATAAGTTACACTTGAAACATTGTTAAAAAAATGTAATTGTTATTGATTTACCTCTGAAAAAAATTAATAAAATAGCAAAACAATATATTTAAAATGTAGATGTAAGCAAAATCTTAATAGGTCAATATAACTCTTCTAATTAAGTATTACTGTTTCGGTAGTGACAAATTTGGGAAAGGTCAAATATTCCAAAATTTTCTGAAAATACAATATGAGAATTAACTGAACAATTACTAGAAACATGTACCTTGGATATTGTACAATTTGCATAAATACAAAATTTTCAAGATGTTTTCAACCAACCAATGTTTACAACCAGTGCTGTAAAATGGCCTAAATACTGTGCAATGAAAGTGGATGTTTAGCTGTCAAGCTCTACAAAGGAGGAAACAAAAATTCAAAGTTCACACATAAATTACTCATTTACCCACCCCAAAAGCAGTTTTTCCTGCTTTTATGCAACAGAAAGACAGGTTTTTGTTTTTTGTTTTTCTAAAATGTACAAGCAGTTTTTTTCTATACAATGAAAGTGAATGGTTATTACAGATGTTAATGGGACAGTAGTTTAAATGAAAACCTTTTTTCATTTATTTATCCTCAAGTTGTTCCAAACCTGTATGAGTTTGTTAAACACCAACCTTGAGGGAAAACAGATTTTTCTAACAGATAACAGGATTTTTTATTTTCGAAGAACTATCCCTTTAGTTAAGGCGTATCTAAAGCCATGTTCAAATCAAGAACGATAATTATATAAAACTATTAGTGTCCACACTAGTGGACGATGTCGTTTATTCTAAACGCACGCATATGTCTGTCGCTTTAAATTCTCGAGCTTGTTATATCAGGATTGATTCTGATTGGCTGTCAATGTCTTTATCGGTCATTCGCTGAAAAAAAAACATAAATATAGTTCTATATTTAATGTTCTAAATATAGTCCACGTCAGAACATTGGTTTTAAGAGCTCAAACATATAAAGTGATAGACGACCAAACTTGTAAACAGAATGTTATTGCACATTGATAAGGACGCTAACATAGCTATGGAAGTGCGGCCATATTGGCAATACTCGGATGTAAACAACAGCATGGATTGCACAGTTAATGCACTACTGAGTGTGTTGTTCTGATAATTTATGCTGTCTAAACCATGGAAAAAAACGTGTCCAAACTACTAAATCATATAGAGAAGGACTTAGTACGCAGGAAAAAGCACAATATTTTGACAAACTAAAGTTAATATAATAAAAGATGCATACCAGCAGTGTTAATTAAGATATTAGCCTAATATTTCACCTACCTGACCGAAAATGATAATAAACACGAATGTTGTCAAGATTCTTGCCCTGGAAATCCTGGTTTTCGCTTTTTGTTCCTCAGGTTTTTTTGCACTCCTCTTCTTGATTTGTTGTAAATGATTTTCCCAGTCCGACTGATTGGTACAGCCCAAAACATAACAATAATTGACCATTTCCAGCAGCAATAATCAGCAAAATATGCTAGTTTCGTTCAGCGCCGCCAATATGACCAATTGATGACGTTGTGAAAACACTCCTGGTGTGAAAAAATAAAATAAACAATAGCTATAGACGTCTTCTCAAACCATATGACCGTTTTACACAAGTTGATATGATTCTTTAGGGTCTTAAAGAAAAGTCTGTAATATACTTTGATTAAAAATTCTCAATGGTTTTGTAAAACAACACCCTTTTACCTTGTCAAAATGAGCTCTGCAAAAATCATCTCATTCTGAGGGACTGTTCCTTTAAATGCAAATGAGCTCTGCTCGCTCCGCCCCTCTCCTCTCTGTGGAGTGACGAGCCTGTTTACTTTAGCTGCGAAACTTGCTAACTAGCACGTTATTAGGAAAGGTGATTGCAGAGATTCATCAAAAAAAAACCTTATACTCACTTCTGCTGTAGGTGAAGCTGGATCACGAATGATGTGCACGAACATAGATGCATTTATGTAGATCGGGAGGTGCAAACGTAATCCACTGCATCTTCAGTGGCTCAGATGTCGGGAGTAAATGACGACCACTATGTTCATGATCACGTCTAGCAACAACACCTCAATCACTCAGTCGGAGATATTCTTGTCTAACTTACATCCCTGCTCCGGATTCGAAACAATGGAGCTGGGACTGTTACAGCTGATCTTAGGTAAGACGCTCATGTCAATCAACTATCACAGGAGCGTCCTCTGTCGGTGCGACGCCACACCGACAGGCATCTGAGAAAAAAGGGATATTATTTTTACAGATTAATTAAAAACCACAGCATGGATTTTTATCATTATAGGGTAGATTTGGACATACACTGCCAACACACATTAACGTTCAAACAACATGTAAAAGTGAAGTTTGCATCCGAACTACTTGAAAAGCCATTATTTTAACTATACTTTAAAGTTGACATTTACTGAAAATCATGGCTTCCACTCAAGCTATGGCAGGTTTACAATACACACAGGTCTATGTTTACATACATCCAGAAGTGAATCTTCCTTTTTTGGTCGAATTATGCCTTTAACACTAAAACAGTTCTGATGAACACAAACACATTTCGAGCTCATTTAATATATGATTTGAGCAAACGGCCAAGAGTGGAACATACTCCAGATATCATCGAATCACAATGACTCAAACACATGATTCAGTAAGCAGTTTTAATTGTGGAACATTTTTTGTGCAACAGTTAAATAGATTCCATGAGCTACAGGAAAAAAAGCGAACAGTCAACAGCTAACAATGGAAAAGCAGAGAAGAGCATATTTCAAATTTCATGCATCAAAGTAAGCAGTACATCCTGTGCTGCACTGGAAAATGTCAGAGGTCTTGCTTTGATAATCATGTGTAAACAGTCGGTGCTGGTTTGGGTTTGTTCTTTGCGCGAGATCATTTCGACAAGGCAATTCAACTCTACTCATCTTATTAGATATGTGCTATCATTCTCTGCTCGCGTATGGCACAGGCAATGCGTAAATGAATGAACATGCCACGAATGGTGAAAGCCTGATATTTGAGCGAATTATAAACCTTTTCAAGTGTCATTTAAATCAAGAGTCCTAAGACACATAGTGGAATGGAAACATATGCAAATGAGCTGCCCTGCAGGACTGGATTTTTGCCATTCATTTAAATCAGCAGCAAACGAATCAAATAAAAAATATCGAGTCAAGCATACAATTTTTCAATATTTCTGTGACTTTAAAAAAGTAAATGTTTTTACAAATCTAGGCTTTATTAAAATATACTTTATAGTATGTTCACCATGTAATAAAACATACAAAATAGATCCTACAGTAATAAAAGTAGAAATATTTACATTTCAGAGTCTGTACAGTGGAATGATCATTCCATTGTAGTAATTGTAATAATAATTCATATGGTCCAGGGTAAAAGATCATAATTCATGACAGTTCACAATAGCCGTTGGCTATATGTTGGCAGAAGATCGCAGGATGTTGAATCGTTTCAGAGTCATGCGGATGAACCCGAGGTTGCGATTTACCTCTTCCAGGCGATTCTCCAGTGACACCTAAAATCGTGAAGTTCATAATGTTAGACATCTGTTTTAACACGTATAATCTAAGTATAATCATCTTTCAAAAAAAAAAAAAAAAAAAAGAAAATACTCAAATGAGATGTAGAACCTTACCATCTGTAAAGTGTTTAATTCACCAGACTAACAACAATAGGCATTATCATGGTTATGCAACACTTTTGGGATGAATTTCCAGGAATAAAACTATATTGTAATACATATAGAAATGTCAGCTAGAAATGTCAGCTTATACATACACACACATAATAATAATTAATTAAATAATTAAATAAATACTCAACCTTTTTTTTTACTATATATTTTTATATGTTATTTTGTATATTATAGATTAAAATGATATATACACACTGTATTTATATATAATATACAATTATTTATATATTAAAAAATATATTTTACCCATTTAACTATTAATTCTTACAGTGTGTGTGTGTGTGTGTTCTGTTTTTATTAATACATTGTATATCTTAAATTTAATATACTTAATTTAACAATAACACAATTTTAATATTGAAATTATAACATATGCTGTAATATATTCAATATAAAGAAATATAATTGGTAATAAATTGTAAACATGAATACATATGAACATATGTATAAATACTAAAATGTGAATATATGAACAACTATCACAATATATATTGTAAACTACAATTTTAATATTTGTATTATGTTTATTTAATATTCATTTACATTATTTAATATATTCCCATAGTGCATGTAATAAATAAATAAATAAATACATTTTTATAATAAATAAAAATGCACACTAACTTCTACTACCATATATTACTATATTAAAATATTTACCATGTGAATGACTATATATGATCTCGGACCACAAAACCAGTTATAATGGTCAATTATTTTTTTAATTGAGATTTATACAAAATGTAAAAGCTGAATAAATAAGCTTTTCATTGATGCATGGTTTGTTAGGATATGACAATATTTGGGAGATACAACTATTTGAAAATCTGGAATCTGAGGTTGCAAAAATGAAAAACAAAAGAAAAAAAAAAAAAAAATCAAAATATTGAGAAAATCACCTTCAAAGTTCTCTAAATGAAGTTCTAAACAAAAATTTAATTTTGATATATTTACGTTAGGAAATCTCTTCCTGGAACATGATATTTACTTAACATCCTAATGATTTTTGCCATAAAAGAAAAATGGATAATTTTGACCCATACAATGTATTTTTGGCTATTGCTACAAATATTCCCGGTTTTGTGGTCCAGGGTCACATATTATAATGTATACTATGAAATACAATCACTCATATCGTGATCTAATATTTTGAATGGAAAGTGATTGTGTTCCCACCTCGTCCAATCTGGTCTGCAACGTGACCCGAGCCCCGGCTCCTGGAATCCGGCTCAGTGCTGCCTCAATCTATGGGAAAATAAATAAATATTGGGTGAAAGCGTCACAGCACTCAGCAAATTGCTGGATGGAAACAGCTGAGATTAAACAACAGCGTTTTGAATGAGCACTCTTCAGCATGAATAGGAAAAGGGAAGCCTTTGCTAAAAATAGACATGATTAACCAGCAGCGCTATAAAGGCAGGTTATGTAATGTGTAGTGCTGAGGTCACAGCAGAAACATGCACTTCCATCGATCTGCAGTCAGTCTCAAAGCAGCACGAGCTGCGGGCGAGTCACACTCTGTCCAAACGCTCACGTGATGTTGTGACGTGCCTTACATGAGCTTTCAAATTTTCACAATGACTTAGCATGTGTATGGCCAGAATCATGGGTCAAATCAATCATGGATTTTGTCAACACATATACATATACATATATACATATATATATATATATATATATATATATATATATATATATATATATATATATATATACACACATATATACATATATATACATATATATATATATATATATATATATATATATACACACACATATATATATATATATATATATATATATATATATATATAAAATATCTAATCTCAGAATGCAACGGCCGACCAATCAGAATCAAGTGTTCTATGGAGCCATGTGATAACAGGAAATATCCCACAATCACCTGCTGCTTTTCCTGTGTGAGCTCATCAAAGAGGCGCTCCGCATCAGCCAGCGACTGAATGCGAGGTTGACAGGAGAGGGACGTCTCTTCACTGGCGTCTTGCGTCTGCAGAGAGCTGACGGCAGCTTCCTGTTCCTCCCAGCTGTGTCCGACCGCAGGTTCCTCAGACTCGCTGCTCTCTGCAGGCTCAGACGAGCCCACGCTGGACTGAGGGTTCACTGAGAAGGAAATTCACACAAGAGTTACGTTTCCTGAGGAAATACCAGTGCTTACAGGGTTAAAGGGCAGCGAGTAGTGCTAAAGTTTTAGGTAAATAACCTATTTATATACACACTACCATTTAAAAAGCTTGAAGTCAGTAAGATTCTTAAATGCTCACCAAAGCTGCATTTAAATGATCATAAATGCAGTAAAAATAGTAATATTGTGAAATATTTTTAGAATTTAAAATAACCCCTTTCTATGTGAATATATTTTAAAATGTAATTCATTCCTGTGATGCAAAGCTGAATTTTCAGCATCATTACTCCAGTCTTCAGTGTCACATGATCCTTCAGAAATCATTCTAATATGCTGATTTGTTAAAAAAAAAAACTTTCTAATTATTGTAAATGCTGAAAACAGTTGTGTTGCTTAATATTTGTGGAAACCCACGTTTAATAAAACCATGTGACAACATCATTTATTTGAAATAAATATCTCGTTGGATTGCATCGGCTGGGAGGATGATCTCCCATGGTTCTATACTCACTCACAGCATCATCAAACCACACCTTTGTTTCTTGTTTGTTTTGAATATACACCTTCTAGCAGTGAGAACTTACATATTGTGCCTTTAAGCCAATAAATATAAAAAATAGATTTATTTAGTTAACTTCTAATTTTTTGTGACTCTTTTCAATTATGTGATGTGTAAACATATAATATGTAAATATATAAGCATATATATAACATAATATATATAAAGGTTTAATCATTTAATTATTTAATAATTTCAAAGTTAAACAGCATAAAGTTTAGAAAAAATTATTTTAAAAACAAAACTAATTGAATTAATTGGAGTAAAGTGTATAAAAGGTGTAAAATATATGAGCAAGCACTGTAAACAGTAGTCAATATCTCTGCTTGTTCTTTAAGGATTGTCACCGTGTGATAGTTAAAGTGATACTTCAACCAAAAATGAAAATTCTGTCATTAATTTCTCACCCTCATGTCGTCCCAAACCCGTAAGACATTCGTTCATCTTCAGAACACAAATGAAGATATTTTTGATGAAATCTGGGAGATTTCTGACCCTGCATAGACAGCAACTCAACTACCACGTTCAAGGCCCAGAAAGGTAGTAAGGATATCATAGTAAGGAGAGAAGAAATTGTTGGGCGCAGTTATTTTTTTGTGCACACAAAAAGTATCCTAGTAGCCTCATAACATTACAGTTGAAACGCTGATGTCACATGGACTATTTTAATGATGTATTTACTACCTTTCAGGTAGTCTACGCAGTGTCAGAAAGCTCTTGGATTTCATCAAAAACATCTTCATCTGTTCTCTGAAGACGAACGAAGGTCTTACGGGTAATGACATGAGTAATTAATGACAAAATTTTCATTTTTGAGCAAACTATTCCTTTAAACCTGAAAAAGCAATACTACCTTCCAGTCTCTCAGATGCCCTGAACTGTAACCTCTTCCTTGGACTCGGATGGGACGGCATAGAGGAGCTGATGTTGTTTCGATCAAAAACAACATCAAACCTAAAAAACAAGGCATTTATAAGTCACATTATTTACTGAAACCCAACTAGTGCGGATGGCGAGTCAATTAGAAGGACAGAACCAATACCTGCTCTGCAGGTGCTCTTGGGATGGGAGCGGGTGACCCAACGCAGTGGAGAAGTTCTCAGTCGGGCAGCGCTTAGGACTGGACTTGGCTGAGAGAGGCATGAGTAACGTGTCCCTCTTTGCTAACATAATAAAAAAAAAAACATTCAATCAGTGAAGTTTGATTTTTACCAGCCATTTTGAAAATGCATCAAATGCTAAAGATTTGAGTCACTCACTAGGTGTGGCGAGAGGAACGGCTCTCTGTGCTCTGGGGGGCAGTGATGATGACCTATGACCCTCCGGAGAGAGACTCCTCTGGGCCCTCAGCACAGCTCCGCTACGCTCCTCCATCGCGTTCCTCACAGAGCTTTCCACAAAAGCCACCGTAGGCCTCCTCCTAGCCAACCCTAAAACATATATCGCACAATAAATATTACAAGGACTGAAAAAATGTTGGGAGCACTTAAATTAGCTAGTGTAACTTCAGATAAGTACTACTATAGATGAACTGTAAACTCATAAAATAGCCTACATATACACACTCCCGTTATGAAGTCTGTTATGCTCACTAAGGCCGATCAAAAATACAGAAAAAAAAAAAAAACAGCAATGTTGTGACATATTGGTACAAGTCAAAATAACATATTTTCTATTTGAATACACACTAGCAGTCAAGTTTTTGAACAGTAAGATTTCTAATGTTTTTTAAAAAAGTCTCACCAAGCCTGCATTTACTTAATTCAAAATACAGCAAAAACTGTAAAATTTTGAAATATTTATAGTATTTAAAATAACGGTTTTCTATTTGAATATATTTGAAACAGTAATTCTTTTTTTGTGATTTTAAAGCTGAATTTTTAGCATCATTACTCCAGTCACATGATCCTTCAGAAATCATTCTAATGTTCTGATTCGCTGCTCAAAAAACATTTATTATTATTATTATTATTACGTTGAAAACAGCTGAGTAGAATTTTTTCAGGTTTCTTTGATGAATAAAAAGTTCAGAAGAACAGCATTTATCTGAAATAGAAATATTTTGTAACATTATAAATGTATGTCTTTATCATCACTTTTGATCAATTTAAAGCATCCTTGCTAAATAAAGGTATTAATGTCTATGATGCTATAAATGCTTTTTTTTTTTTTTTAATTTCAGATAAATGCTGATCTTTGGGTCTTTCTATTCAAATAATCCTAAAAAAATGTGCTCAACTGTTTTAAATATTGATAATAATAATAATAATAATAGTTTTTTTCTTGAACAGCAAATCAACATATTAGAATGATTTCTGAAGGATCATGTCACATTGAAGACTGGAGTAATGATGCTGAAAATGTAGCTTTGATCACAGGAATAAATTACATTTTAAAATATATTCAAATAGAAAGCAGTTATTTAAAATAGTAAAAATATTTCAGAATATTACTGCTTTTGCTGTAATTTTGATTCAAATAAATGCAGGCTTGGTAAGCAGACTTCTTCAAAAAACATTAAAAATCTTACTGTTTTAAAATCTTTTGACTTGTAGTGTATTTTAAAATGTAATTTATTCCTGTGATGGCAAAGCTGATGAGAGTCCATACAGCTGATAAAAAAAAAAATATTAATAAAAATGATTAGCTGTTTGGACCCTCAGTCAGACGGCACCCATTCACTGCAAAGGATCAATTGGTGAGCAAGTGATGTAATGCTACATTTCTCCAAATCTGATGAAGAAACAAACTCATCTACACCTTGGATGACCTGAGGGTGAGTAAACTTTCAGCAAATTTCAATTGAACTATTCCTTTAATGAGTGTTTTATGACCTACTCGAGGAACTGCAGCCATTCTTGGACAGCGCGCGTCCCTCGGTGGCTTTGGTGTCCTCCATCTGGATCAAGGCCTTCATCATGGGCGTCAGGGGAGCATCCCTCTTCCTCAACTCTTCAGAGTGACCCTGAGTCTGTTCTCTCTCTGGCGGAGACAGCCGTCTGATGACAGAGGATTGTTCAAGTTAGAAATTACCTTCTCAAAGTGAACGATCCACAGCACAGAATGATAAAGATATGAATATAGTGCAGAACTATCAATAGAACAGTACTCTCTCGCCGAGGACGGTCCGGACGTCTGTTCAGCCCTGAGACCAGTGCCGTTTCTAATGCCCACATCAACATCTCGCTGCCATTTGTTTGGCGAAAGCAGAAGATCAGGGTGGTGGAATAAACTGGGAAAGATTTTTTTAAAAGCATTTTAAGGATTTAAATTCATGTTTGTTTTGAAACTGTATGCTAGAATCTGTTCATGAATCAATAGCTGTGCAAGTGTACATAGTTCAAATTCATTGTTGTAAAACACTAAAAATCTGTGTTTTAGACTTGTGATAATTATGTGATGTGCATTCCGTACCCTGCTCCAGATGGTTGTGAATGGCTGTGGAGAGACTGACGTGTTTTAGCCTGATTTTCATGCTGTAGCTGTCGGACTTGAGATTCTAGCTTAGAGATGACCCTACAAAACATGGAGAAATTCATAAAAAACAGAAAGAGACAAAAAGAATACCATTTTGAAATATTTTTACTATTTAAAATAACTGTTTTCCATTTAAATATATTTTAAAATGTAATTTATTCCTGTGATCAAAGATTTTTTTTAGCATTATTATTATTATCATTATTTAAAACGGTTGAGTAATTTATTTTCAGGACTCTTTGATCCAAAAAACAGCATTTATCTGAAATAAAAAGCTTTTGTAACATTATTACATATGCTTAGATTCAGTATTATTTTATAATTTTTTTGGGAAAAAAAGAAAAGAAATGAATACTCTTATTTAGCAAGGATATTTTGATGACAAAGACATTTATGTTACAAAAGATTTCTATAAATCTTCTATAGCATTTCAGATAAATGCTGTTCTTCTTATCAACAACAACAACAACAACAACAACAACAACAATAATAATAATAATAAATGCTTTTGAGCAGCAAGTCAGAATATTAGAATGATTTCTGAAAGATCATGTGACTGGAGTAATGATGCTAAAAATTCAGCTTTAAAAAAAAAGAAAAAAAAAAGTTACATTTTAAAATGTATTCAAATAGAAAGTAGTTATTTTAAATAGTAAAAATATTTAGCAATTATACATTAAAGGTCTTTTGACTGGTAGTGTATTTTTATTTGTATTAGTAATTATTATAATTATTATAATATGAATGATTTTATATGACTGGTAACACTTTTATATGACTGGTAAAAATACTAAATATTTTATTGTTCATTCATTATTTCATTTCAAAATATATTTTATTGTTAGTTCATGTAATGCATTAACTAATGTTAATAAATGAGACCTTATTGTAAAGTGTTACCTAATGACTTTAAAATATATTTATCAAATAATATTTGTTAAATATGAAATCAACCATTAAATTATAACATTTAACAATTAAATAAATACAATTAAATAGAAATTTAATTTTTACATTTATAACATTTAGCTACAATTATACATTCTACTATAATAAAATAGTAGATACAGTATGATGATACTAAACTCAGATTTTAAAAATTTCTACCTTTTCAGTTCCGATATTTGTTCGTTGGCATCAAAGAGCTTATTTTCGGTCGAGACCAACTTGTCCTGTTAGGAAAGAAACAACTGAATAGTTTGTGCACTTCTATGTACCTCTATTGTATCATGATATAAGATAAAAACAGCTTTCACCTTCGCTCCTTCATGCTCCCTTCTCAGTGAATCATACTCGTGGAGGAGCTGCAAAAAAACAACAGTGCATCATCACATTGACCTTTACAGCCTAATATAACAGCATAAGGGAAGTTTAAAGCATTCAGCTCGGCTTACATCCTGTAGCATCTTGTGTTCTTTCTTCATGCGGGCCTCTTTCTCATCCACCTCCTTACAGGAGTTCTGCACGGCCTCCTCCAGCTGACGCAGGCGGTTCTTCAGTTTGGTCACGTTGGCGTCTTTTTCGCGGCTGCTGTGTTTGGTCTCTTCTAACCGCTGCTGCAGGGCCTGGACTGTGGCGCTGGCCGCGTCGTATCGCTCTGGCCATTCAGCCTGGACCATAAAGACACAAGGTTTAGGTTAACATGGTGTTTCAACCACATTTCAACCATGTTTCCAGTAATTTATGATCATTATTATAATCTAAAACCATTTTAAACATTTTTTTCTGAGGTGGCACATCAGGTACCAATCCTTGAAATAAATACAATTAAATTTCCTGTTTTTGCTATTGTACCTTTAAGACTTTGATAAATGATAATATGCTCTGATAAATTATAATTATGAGATACAATATCACAGTTATGACGTAAAAAAGGCATAAGACAAAAAAAAAAAAATCTACATTATGATACAAGAAGCTGTATTATGATACTATGAATTATCAGAATATCATTGGAAAGTCATAATTTTGGTGGTCAAAACTGAAATAAAAAGTCATACCTATGACTAATATTTACAATTATGAAATAAATGTATAATAAAATTCATAATTATGAGATACATAGTTATAATTATGACAAAAGTCCAAACTGAGAAGTCATAATTTTACATAATTTGACAAAAAAAAGATGTAACTGTGACGGAAAAAAAATTGTAATTATAAAATTATGAGAATGTTATAATGTCATGAAAAATAAATCAAAATTCTAAGACACAAAGCCATAATTATGATATTATGAATGATTGAAATAATGCGATGGTAAGATGATGACATTAAAAAGTCATAATTATGATGGTCAAAACTGAGATGAAAAGTCATAATTATGATTAATATTTAAAATTATGAGATAAAGACATAATTATGAGATACAAAGTTATAAATGAAAAGTCCAAATTGAGAAGTCTTAATGACAAAAAGTAAAAAAGTATTAGATAATAAGCCATAATTATGATCTAAAAAGTTAAAATGAGATACTAAATCATAATTATGACATTAAAAAGCCTTGCTTTGTTAAATCATAATTATGAAAAACTATATCAGAATTATGACATTAAAAAGGCATAACTATGAAAAAAAATATGACATTAAAATGTCATAATTATGATGGTCAAAACTCAAAAAAACTCATAAAAAGTCATAATCACGACTAATATTTGACATTATGAGATAAAGTCATAATAATTTGATATAAAGTTATACTTACAACAAAAATGACTTAACGGCAAGAAGTAAAAATTATGAGATAAGCCATAATTGTGATCTAAAAAGTCGATACTTTGAGATACTAAGTCATAATTGTGACATTAAAATGTCATAACGCTTTGTTAAGACTAAATTATGAAATACAATATCAGAGTTATGACATTAAAAAGGCATAACTATGACAAAAAAAGTCTAATGACTAATATTTGATATGAGATAAAGTCATAATAAAAGTCATAATAATGAGATATAAAGTTATAATTATGACAAAAGTCAAAACTGAGAAGTCTTAAGGACAAAAAGTAAAAACTATGAGATAAGCCAGAATTATGATTTAAAAAGTCGAGATACTGAGATACAAAGTCATAATTATGACAAGTTATAATTAGGATGGTCAATATAACAAAACAAAAAAATCAATATAACAAAAAATGTCATACTGACATTAAAAAGTCATAATGCTTTGTTAAATGATACATATTATCATTACATGACATTAAAAATGCATAACTATGACAAAACACACAACAAACACAAAACTAAATTGTGAGATACAAAGCCATAATTATGATATTATGAATTATCAAAATGAGACACTAAGTCAAAAAAACAAAACAAAAAAAAAAACGTCATAATTATAAAAAACAAAATAAATATAATAAATAATTATAAAAAACATCATAATTATAACTAATATCTGACATTATGAGATAAAGTCATAATGAGATATAAAGTTATAATTATGACAAGTCAAAATTGAGTCTTAATGACAAAAAGTAAAAATTATGAGATTTATAATCTAAAACATTGAGATACTGAGATACTAAGTCATAATTATGACAAAAAAAAAGTTATAATTAGGATGGTCAAAATTGAAATACAAGGTTGTATGACAAAAATGTGAAATTATGAGATAATGTCACAATGTCACAAAAAACATCAAAATGATGATATTAAGTCATAGTTATGATATTATGAATTACAAAAATAATGAGATACTAAGTCATAATTATGACATTAAAAAGTCACAATGCTTTGTTAAATCATTATGAAATACAATATCATAGTTATTACATTAAAAATGCATAACTATGACTATAGGCATAACTATAAAAAATAAAAAATAAAAAAGGGATAAAAAGCCATAACTATGATATTGATATGATGAATTATCAAAATAAGATACTAAGTCATAATTATGACATTAAAAGCCATAATGAGATAGAAAGTTAGAATTATTACAAAAGTCAACATTGAGAAATCTCAATGACATGTAAAAATAAAGAGATAAACCATAATTATAAGTCAAAATGATGAGATACTAGGTCATAATTATGACATTAAAAAGTCATAATGCTTTGTAAATCATACATACGAAATACAATATCAGAGGAATGACATTAAAAAGGCATAACTATGACAAAAAAAAAACAAAAAACACACAAACACAAAAACCTAAACAAAATTCTGAGATAAAAAGTCATAATATAAAATAAAATTCATGAGATATAACTAAATTTATGATGGTCAAAATTGAAATAAAAGGCTGTATGGCAAAAAATGTAAAATTACGAGATATAAAGTCATAAAAAAACATCAAAATTATGAGATATAAAGGCATAATTATGGTATTATGAATAAGAAAAATAATGAGATGCAAAGTCATAATTATGACATTAAAACGTCATTATTATGACATCAAACCCCACACATACGCAAAAGAGATAAAAAGCCATAATTATGATATTATGAATGATCAAAATGAGATACTACGTCATAATTATGACATTGAAAAGCCATAATTATGATAGTCAAAACTGAGACAAGAATACAAAAAGAGATACAAAGACATAATTATGACATCAGAAGTCATAATTATGACAAACAAGTTGAAATTGACCAAAAAGTCGAAACTGAAATTATCAGCAAAAAGTCAAAATTGACATCAAACATTGCAACTATAACATAAAACGTAAAAATGTTGATTTGAAAAGATTAAAAGTTGTAATAACGAGTCATAATTATGACAATAAAAGTTTCAATTATGAGATTTAAAAAAAAACAACTTCCAAAACTAACATATCCTGATATTCATACACTATTGTTCAAGACATCAAGTTGCTAAATACTGAATAGCAGGGTAAGTGGGTGTTGCTAGTGTATTCTGAGTAGCTGCTATGCAGTTACTAGGAGGTTTTATGTAACCTTTATATATTAAATGTGAAATGTCTAGAAAATACATCAAATCCTGTTTCCATGAAATGCCCCCTTACAAGTGCTTGTATATAATTTATACCTTTTTGCTGACTACAAGCACAATTGCCACGTCAACACATACGAATCTCTCGTACACAAGCCACTTATGTGTTTCCTGTTTTAGATGGAGGCGGTGACTCATACCAGCTGTCTCTCCAAGAGGTGGTTTTTGATCTCCAGCTCTCGGATGCGTGTGCTCGCCTCCGTTAACGCTCGTTCCAGGTGCTGACATCTGCCAAACGATGATCAAAGACACAATCAGTCAGAGTTCATCGGACTCCGCCGATGACAGAGTGTTTATCGCGCGTTAAACGCCAGACACCAGATGTCACCAGACTCACTGAACTGATGTGAAGCAGATACAAAACAGGCTGAAGGCAGAGCCATCAATATGCCACCAGGTTTATTGTGACAAAATATACCATATTGTAACATCCTTATATATATATATATAGAACATCATATATTCATCCTATGCATTGTTTCTCACCTCTCAAGCAAGATCTGGTTGCTTTTCTCCACGTCAAGAGGCAAATTCACCAGATCCAGTTTCTCCTTCAGGGCACTGATCTCAGCCTCGTAGTACGCTCTGAGATCGGCTATGTGACGGGCATGTTTCTCTCTCAGATTTTGTCTCAACCTAGCAAGATTAGACAAATCAGAAGTTAGCGTGGCAACACTTTGGATACACCAAAGTAACACTGGATAGGTTCAGTAAAGCACTCAAATATGGTCCATCAGTTACACTGCAGTCTCTTCTGCTCACCAAGGCTGCATTTACTTGATAAAAAAAATACAGTAAAAAGATAAATACTGTGAAATATTATTACAATTTAAAAATTTCCTAGTTAAATATATTTTAAAATATCATTTATTCCTGTGATGCAAAGCTGAATTTTTAATCATCATTACTCTAGTCTTTAGTGTCACATGATTCTTCAGAAATCATTCTAATGCTGATTTGCTGCTCAAGAATCATTATTTTTAAACTTGTAACATTTTGTAACAACTTTTGATCAGTTTAATACATCCCTGAAGAATAATTTCTTGCATTAATTTCTTAAAAAATAAATATCAAATATAATATTTTAATGTTTTATCAGTCTTTTTTCCACTTTTGATCAATAAATACTACTTAATTTATTTTAGCAAACTCATCTGCACTAATGCAAAAGAACAAAAGAAAAACTGTCAAAAGAATAAAAATAATTAACTTTAATTAATAATTCATAATAAGTATTACTTTTAATAAAGTATTATATTGTATACATAAAAATGTATTATTATTATTATTATTATTATTATTATATTGCATGGGTGTGTAAACTCAATTTCTAAATTAAAAATGTAATTAAAAAATTTAATTAATAATTAAATTAAAATAATATTTAATACTATTTCTTTATTACCTAATATTAATATTACGTATAAATTATATATATATATATATATATATATATATATATATAAAAAAAATATAGAAATTAGCATTATGGTATTAAATATAAGTATTATTATCCTAATCTACACTGATGCAAAAGAAAAAACAAACAAAAACAAGTCAAATAATAATAATTGCATTAATATTATTAAAGTATAGAACTATTGATAAAATGTATTAAAATAATTTATTAATAAGTATATATACACACACTTTTGATTGTATTAATAATAATATATTATAAATGTATGTGTGTGTAAAATTAATTTATAAAATATTAAATTAATAACTGCATTAAAGTAATATTTAATAATAATATTTCTCTATTACTTAATATATTAATATAAACAGCATTAAATTAGCATTATGGTATTAAATATAAACAAATAAGTATTAATTATCTCAAAATAATCTGCACTGACACAAAAAACAAAAAATGTAAAATAAAAATAATTGTATTAATATTAATATTAATAAAGAACAGACCGATTGATAAAAACAAATAATGTATTAAAATATTTTTTTAAGTATATATACACACTTTAATTGTATTAATATTAATAATATATTATATATATGTGTGTGTAAACTCAATTCATAAAATATTAATAATTAAATTAAAATGAAATTTAATAATATTTCTCTGTTACTTAATATATTAATATTACAAAGCATTAAATTAGCATTATGGTATGAAATATAAGTATTAATTATCTCAAAATAATAAAAAAAGTAAAATAAAAATAATTGTATTAATATTAATAAAGTACAGACCTATTTAAAAAAAAGAAAGAAATAATGTATTAAAAAAATTGATTAATGAGAACATATACACACTTTTAATATTAATAATATATTGCATATGTGTGTGTGTAAACTCAATTTGTAAATATTAAATTACTAATTAAATTTAAATTATATTTAATAATAAGAAGAATATTTTCTATATTACATAACATATTAACATTAGGCAGTATTAAATTAGCGTTACAGCTTTAAATATAAATATTAATTCTCTAATCTGCACTGATGCAAAAGAAAAAAATAACAAAAAAAAGTCAAATAAAAATAATTGCATTAATATTAATAAAGTACAGACCTATTGATAAAAAGAAATAATGTATTAAATAATTTATTAATATATACACTTTTATTTTTTATTAATATTAGTAATATATTGCTTATGTGTGTGTAAACTCAATTTATAAATATTCAATTAAAATGATATTTAGTAATAATATTTCTATATTACTTAATATATTAATATTAGACAGTATTAAATTAGCATTATGGTATTAAATATAAGTATTTATTATCTTAAACTAATCTGCATTGATGCAAAAAAAAGTTAAATAAAAATAACTGTATTAATAAAGTACAGAACTACTGATAAAAAGAAATAATGTATTAAATTAATTTATTAATAAGAATATATACACTTTTATTTGTATTATTATTATTAGTAATATATTGCATATGTGTGTGTAAACTCAATTTATAACTATTAAATTAAAATAATATTTCTACATTACTTAATATATTAATATTAGACAGTATTAAATTAGCATTATGGTATAAGTATTAATTATCTCAAACTAATCTGCATTGATGCAAAAAAAAGTCAAATAACAATAATTGTATTAATATTAATAAAAGTACAGAACTATTGATAAAAAGAAATAATGTATTAAAATAATTTATTAATAAGAACATATACACACTATTATTTTTATTAACACTAATAATATATTGCATATGCGTGTAACCTCAATTTATAAATTTCAAATTAATTAAATTAAAATAATATTTATTCATATTTTCTATATTACTTAATATATTAATATTAATACTAAATTAATATATATGGTATACATTCTTACTTATTTTTAAAAAATGGGGAAAGGAAAAAGCAATGACCAGTTTTTTCAACTGTTCTGCATTTTTTGTGACCAAACTATTCAAAAATATTTTTGACTTTATTGTGTTTAAATGTCATTTCGAGTTAACTTGAGGGGTATTTTCACGACTCTTACAGCGAGAGAACAACCGGGTCCTCTAGCGAGTTCGTCCGCTCCAGTTTCCCACTGCCTGTGTCTGTGCTGCTTCTGTTGGGCCTGTACATCTCCTGAGCAGACGCTCCTCTGGGCTGTACGGTGACCGTGGCAGTGTGGCTGCCCTCATCCTCACTGTTGCCCTGGTTTGCTCTCAGCGCCGACGGGGAGGGAGACGTCCTGTCGGGCGCCTGCTGTGCAGACAGACTGCTAGCGTTGGACATGCAGTCGGTGTCGCTGTGGCTGCGCAGGGCCATGGAGTCGGGACTGATGGGCGCTCCGCTGCTGCCGGGACAGGCCCGCACCTGCGCAGACGGACTGCTGAAGTGGGACGGTGACGTGAAGCCTGACGTTCGATCCGAGTGCCTCACGTGCACCGTGGAGTCCAGAGTCAACACCTGGGTGAGGGAGCAACAGATGAGATGTTTTGCTCCTTAATTAATTCTTGTGTTAATTGGCTCTGCTCTGACCTGAGGCGACGAGGTGGATGAGTTGATTAAGGAGTCCCATTCGTGGCCTTTGGGATCAGCTCTCTTGCTCTGGTAGATCTCCCGCAGAGACAGACGGTTCTCATCTGGAGTCTGTGTGCGACAGAACAACAACTTGATCGCCAGTTTTTAATTAACCATATAAATTCTGCTGTGTCATATTTGCTATACAAATTTAAGGCCTTTAGAAATGAAGTGAATAAGATTTTACCTGCATTAGGACGAAGGAAGCACTTTCAAAGTTGTCAGGTAGAGGGCGGTATAACTCACTCTCATCCAGTTTCCAGTAAGAAAGGCCTGGAAATTCAAAAGGAATGAAAATATGTGAATTGCAATTCACAATAATCAGAAATTACTTCAGTCTAAAGCCCTTATTCAAAACATTTTTAAATGTAAATGCAAGCATTACAATCCCTCCCCCCCAAAAAATCATACAATCACAATTGCAGTCCTCCTGTGTACTGTTGAACAGACAGCAGAGCTTGATTCTTAGTGAAATGTGTTACCTGAGGCTTCAGACACCAGACTGTCACTTCTCTTTAGAGGCAATGGGTTCATGGAGGCTGGGCTGCATCGACGCTGAGGAAATAGCCAGAAAACTGATGCTTATTATACTCAGAAAGCAATTTTAAATGCATACAGACGCCTCTAGGAACGTCAAATTCAAATTCAAGGACCTTTCAAGGACTTTCCAGGTCCAATACTCTCAAATTTCTAGAACTTAATGTGGAGACACATTTCAAGTGAGAGCAAGGTTACATCACGTTACCTTGTAAGATACATTGTTACAGTTTTGTGTCAAACACAACTATGCAAACATTTTTGAATCTACTTGTCGTATTTTTGTTTTGTGTAAAACTGAAGAATATTACTACTTTGGTGAGCCAAATATCTTAAAACCAGGCATCATGTTTTAGCAGATTCAGCCTATTTTTGCAATGTTTCACAGTGTGTCCATAAAACGTTGAGGTACCACTGTAGTATCTTCGTGCACACGTGAATGTCATGGCAACATACAACACAAAGTAACTCAAGCAGGAAACACTTAACATAACAGGTAAATGCACATAACTAACGTAGGGTGATATTTTAGTTTGCAAAAAAGAGGACAGTGGGGGCTGGATGTGTCTGGCTTCCTACCAGTGGCCATCACAAAACAGTTTTATTACTTGTAGAATTGCAAAATGTTTCAATACAAGCATTTCAGTCAAATGAAATGTATGCAATATTTCAAACACGGGAGAAAATCAACCCTTCACAACAGTTTAAAATCAGCCCAATTCCATGCAAAAAATGCTGATTTGGCATCTGCAGGAATTAGATTTAACTGATCATGGGTCAAGACAAGAGTAAGCTGGAGGATTTGGCTGCTCAACAGACAATGCACTCATATCTCATCTTGTAAGATGTGCTCCCTTTATTACGAAATTGAAAGTGAAAGTGAATACTCGGCGCACGATAGCAGCTCCCTGATGTGCAGAAATTATACTCAATATTATAATGATTGCGTGAGCAGGCGGTAATGGCTCAAAATTCAGCGGGAGCGGGATCAAGAAAACAGTCAGGCACAGAGCTTTAATACAAAAACGCACATAATGAATGGCGACTGTAGAAAGCAAAAACTGAATCACGGACATTTTGGGCGATTTAGAAATCCCGGACGCATTTTTTAGGTCTGAAAAAAAAGGACATGTCTGGGAAAAGTGGACGCATGGTCACCCTAGCTAACGTAAATAAACCAAGCTAGTATGCATAGGACACAAAGTGTTGACGAAATAACACATTAGCGGAACGAAGGACATAATAGGGATTTTTTTTTCCAGAAAACATCTTGCACAAAATAATTTCAAGCACTTTCAAGGACCTGTATCTATTTATGCTTATTTTCAATTGTTTTTTTTTTCAGATTCACAAACTTTCAAAGATTTCAAGGACCCGTGGGAACCCTGGGAATAATGATGCTTCATCTTATCTCTGAAATGGCAAAGGATGCACAATTCATAGTTTATCTGAGATGCATGACAGACAATACTGACAATTATAAATCTGACATTTTCTGCCTCTGGAACTGATATGATAAATATTATAGAAAATGTTTTACAGTAGAAAACATGAAATAGCATTTGAAAACAAGTTCACTGCTTGAAGTGGTAAAAAATGGTAATTATATATATTAAGATCCCTGCTGTTCATGATATTAAAAAAAAAAAAATCAGTGTTAGTATGTGCTTACATCAGGTAAATGTTCTGTGTGCTCCTTAGGAGATCCTGCTCCTGCTGTGCTCCTGTCCCGCTCCTCCACATGTGACGTCCGGTTTGGTGTCGTTCGGCTCTTTCTCTGTCTGTGTTTTTGCCTTTGGGCCCAGGAGGTCAGGGGTTGACTACACACCATATAACAACACACAAGATATGCACACTAAGTTTTTGAACAGTATGTTTTTTAAAGAAGTCTTTTCTGCTCACAAAGCCTGCATTTATTTGATCCAAAGTACAGCAAAAACAGTAACATTTTTAAATATTTTTACTATTTAAAATAACAGTTTTCTATTTGAATATATTTTAGCATCACATATAAATATATCTCATTTATTTATACATTTTTTGTTTTTACAAATATTACTTAATGGTTATTTATTATTATTATTATTTTATTTATAATTTTATATATATAATTTTTATTTCAGTTTTAGTTTCATTTTAGTTCGTAATTTCAGTACTTCAACTTATTTCAGCTAGTTGCTAAGGCAACAATGTGTATTAATATTTTAAATTGGCTTTTTTAATTTTATATTTTCAATTTAATTTTAATTTGAGTTTACATTTAAGTAATTTTGTAATGTCCTTAGTTTGCTATTTTTACTTAGTTTATTTATAATTATTGTTATTCTAATATGTTATTTTTATTTATTATTTTTGTACTAAACTAATTTCAGCTAGTTGCAAAGCCAACATCTGTAATTTATGTTTAGTTTTCATCTTTCGTTTTTCATATTTAATATTACTTACATTTTTTTAATAGTTTTAGCTAATGGTAACAACATTGTTTACAACAAATATTATAGACCTAAACATCATAGCGAAAGATTGAAACACATTTGACAGAATTAATAGATTTCTTAAGATATTTGATCTAATGAATCATGCTAAAATCCTTGAAATCAGACAAATATACACTACCAAAGGTTTTTAAACAATTAGATATTTAATGTCTCTTCTGCTCACCAAGCCTGCATTTATTTGATCCAAAGTACAGCAAAAACAGTAAAATTCTGAAATATTTGTACCATTTAAAATAACTGTTTTCTGTTTTAATATATTTTAAAATGAAATTTATTCCTGTGATTTCAAAGCCGAAATTTTAGCATCATTACCCCAGTCTTCAGTGTCACATGATCCTTCAGAAATCATTCTAATATTCTGATTTTCTGCTCAGAAAACATTTGTTATTAATATTGTTATAATTATTATTATTATTATGATGTTGAAAACAGTTGAGTTGATTTTTTTCAGGTTTTTTTGATGAATAGAAAGTTCAGAAGAACAGCATTTATCTGAAATAGAAATCTTTTGTAACATTATAAATGTCTTTATCATCACTTTATCAATTTAAAGCATCCTTGCTAAATAGTGTTAATTTCTATAATTTCTTTTTGAATGGTATAGAATATAAGGTTAAAAAACTTTTTATTTTAGATAAATGCTGATCTTAGGATATTTCAATTTATCAAGGAATCCTGGAAAAAAGAACTCAGCTATTTTAAATATTGATAATAATAATAATCAGAAATGTTTCTTGAACAGCAAATCAGGAAAGAAATCATTATATGATTTCTGACGGTTCGTGTGACTGGAGTAATGAAGCTGAAAATGTAGCTTTGATCACAGGAATAAATTACAGTTTAAAACATATTCAAACAGAAAGCAAGTATTTTAAACAGTAACAATATTTCACAGTATTTGCTTTTACTGAATTCTGGATCAAATAAATGTAGGCTTGGTGAGCAGGCTTCTTTAAAAACATTAAAAATCTTGCTGTTCAAAAACATTTGACTGGTAGTGTAAATTTCATTTTTGGGTCACAATTCCCATACTTTCATTTGTGTTATTTCAGTTAATGACCTAACAATCATAACTCTACCTTATTACTCTCTGTTTATTAATCGGGGCATCCAGTGCAATTGTCTGAGTCGTCTGGAGCTTGTCATTGGTTCTGCTCAGTGGGTTCTGGCCCAGAGGGCTTGTGTCAGGTATAGGCGACGGCGTAAGACTCGCGTCCTGCTGGTTCGGGGACCACAGCGCTTCGTCCCTCCCCTCTGTGGAACTGGGCCGCCCTGTTTCTAACCCATGCTCCCAGGTGGAAAGAGTCCCATATCCGCTGCTCAGCACAGTAACCATCCCCTCCTCCGAGCTCTCCTGTGGGTAAACGGTGAGCTGGGGGGGTGACAGAGGTCCTGGAGCCGACAACGTGAAGGTGTTCTCCACCGGGTCCTCAAGAGGCTTGGGGTTCTTACTGGGCTCCAGAGAGTGAGTCTGTGTGCTGATTTGGCGGTTCTGTAATTGCACTAACGCCTTAATTTCATCCTGTATGAGCTGGAAGAAAACATGCAAGAACATCAAGACAAAACAAAACATCTTATTAATAAGTTAGTTTGGATATTAATAATTTCTCTCAAATTAAGACTAGAAATACACTGTAAAAACATACACAAATGCAATTTGCAAGCATTAAGTCAACATACTCTTGAGCCCAGTTAACATGCTGTATTGCATCACTGTAGCAGTAACGAACCTCACTTGATAGTTTTCTTTAAATATATGTATATAAACCTGATGTCTTATACAGTTCATTTAGATTCTCACAGTGTAAAAAATAGATTTGTGAATGCAGTAATACATGAGGTCAAAAAAAGTTGAGATTAATTAGAATATAAATCAAAAATCAGAAACCTATGAAATCATTTTTTAAATAATAAGAAGAAGGTTTACAGGCTCCCTGTCATTTTCTGCCAAAACAAAAGCTTAATGGTTATAATTTTACAGTTGTACTGTAAATTTACAGTTGAGACCAAAAGTTTACACACACCTTACAGAATCTGCAAAATGTTAATTATTTTACCAAAATAAAAGGGATCATACAAAATGCATGTTATTTTTTTTTATTCAGCACTGACCTGAATAAGATATTTCACATAAAAAACACACAATAGTCCACCTGAAAAAATAATAGTTGAATTTATAAAAATGACATGCTGTTACCTGAATGGCCTCAATTTCAACAGCTGTTTTTTTTTTTTTTTTTTTTTTGTTTAGTGATAGTTGTTCATGAGTCCCTCGTTTGTCCTGAACAGTTCAACTACCTGCTGTTCTTAAGGAAAACCATAATTGTTTTGGTTTTTCAGCATTTTTTGTGTAATTGAGCCCTTTTCAACAATGACTGTATGATTTTGAGATCCATTTTTTCACACTGAGGATACCTGAGGGACTCATATGCAACTATTATAGAAGGGTCAACACTCACTGATGTTTCAGAAGGAAAAACAATGCATTAAGAGCCAGAGGGTGAAAACTTTTTGAATTTGAAGATCAGGGTAAATTTAACTTATTTTGTCTGCTGGAAAATATGTAGGTATCTTCTGTAGCTTTTGAAGGGCAAAAATGGATATTTAGGCAAAATAAGAAAAATGTATAATTATTCTGTTCAAAAGTTTTCACCCCCCAGCTCTTAATGCATTGTTTTTCCTTCTGAAGCATCAGTAAGCATTTGAACCTTCTGTAATAGTTGCATATGAGTTTTCAAATATACAAAAATGCTGAAAAAACTAAGATTTTGTGAGACTTGAAGGATTTTTCTGAAGAACATCAGGCAGTTTAACTGTTCAAGACAAACAAGCAACCCATGAACAACTATTGCTAAACAAAAAAAAAAATAAACAGCTGTGGTTCATTCAGGTAACAACACAGTATTAAGAATCAAGCGCATATAATATTTTAAACGTCATTTTTATAAATTCAACTCTTATTTTCTCTTGTGGACTATATGTAAATGTCTTTTATGTGAAATATCTTATGCAGGTCAGTACTAAAAAAAAATAATAATAAAAAAATAAAACAAATAAACACATGACCCCTCTTATTTTGGTAAAATAATTAACATTTTGCAGATTCTGCAGTGTGTGTGTAACCTTTTGACCTCAATTGTAATATGTATGTTATTTTTTAATATCTATTTTTTATTTTACTTGTGAAATATTATCACGAAAGTAATATTTATTCATTTAAAAAATATTTGGTAATTATAATAATCATAATAATATATATTATTAACTAATAATACATACAAATAAATACACTTCGATTTCATTCCCCAAACCATGTAGCCTGAATATATAATTAGATGCATGAGAATTCACACAACTGCACAGCATATGCTTTAAGCTTTAGACGGGCACAATCAGATGAAACACAATGAAGCACTTTGACTGCATTAGATAGAAAAGCACAAAACTTGAGGTCTCTGCAACTTGAACAATATTTTGGTAACCGTCCAGACAGGTTCCTTTGAGAAACATACCTGTATTTGGCACTGGTACTGCTCCTGCTGAGCAAGGATTTGCTCTTGATATTGCTTTTCCACCAACTGAAAGAGATGAAGCCACCGGCCCTGTGTGAATGAGAAAAGCAATGTCATTATATCAGTATGCAAGAATAATATTAAAAAAAGAAAAATCAGATTCTGTGCATGCAATGACTTGAGGGAATGGGTTAACATTTTCACAGCTTGTAAATTTCACAAATGTGATTGTCATATGGACAATCTCAGCATATAACAATTTTATTATACATCCAAATGGACTGGACTATCCGCAGAGCTAGAAAAAAAACAAGAGTTGTGGAGCATTTTAATAAAAAATATGCACATATTTTACTTAACCAGTTGTCTTCATTATTAAATGCATGTTTGAATAAATTTATCATGATAACAAGATTTTATTACAGCAGCTATTTCAATGTTTATGTTTCAGCAACAAATTGGAGAAAAACATAATTTTATAATTAATTAGTTGATATTCACTTTGGTGTATCACTGTTAATACAGTATTTATAAAAAATAGATAGGGTTAGGGCTGGGCGATAATTATCGCAATATAACTTTTCTCGATATAACGATATGAGGAGATAAACGTTCAATATAATTTGTATGTGCCAAAGCGGAATAAAACAGCACGACTTATTTGAATCGCGCCACACGAATGGTTTATCTGCTCGGACCAAAGTTCAATCTGCCGCGCTGCGCAAAAACTCACTAGAGAAGATGCATTTACTAAACAGCGCTGTGAGATCAGCTGTGTGCAACGAGACAGTCAGAAGACTTTTCAATCTACACATCGCCATCATTTACCATGGATTTACTGTAGTAACACTCACTGCACCATAGTATTGTGGCAGCAATGTGGGATATTCACACTGAATTTTATTACAGGAGTAATGGTATATAATTATAGTATGTATGTATTTGTGATTAAGCTATAGCATGTGTGTATTTATAGTACTGGTATGGTATTGAGGTACCATTATGTGTGGTTTATCATGATTCAAAATGTATGCTTGCTACTATGGGAGACCAGTGCTTAATAATAAAAAAGTAAAATAAAATAATAAACTGGGTCAGAATAATTTAACCATACAAAACTGAGGTTGCTACAGATGTTTTACAGATGTTACTGACTGACAATGAACAAAAATTTACCTCTGTATCCTCAAGCTACTATCAAATGTGTATTTCTAAGAGACAAAAAAAGTGATATTATTATTATAATTATCATTATCAGACAACCCAAACCTGTTTGTTGATTTGAAACAATATAACTCATTAGAACATTAATTTTTATATTTAGATATTTATTTTATTAAGGAAAATTAATTGGTCTGGTTTTTACAACTTTCACTTTGGAGCAAAAATCTGACTTTAAACTTGAAATAAATAAAGATTTGACATTTGGTAATTATTGATATCGACTGATATTATTGTGATAATTTTTTGCCCATATTGCCCAGCCCTAGATAGGGTGAATTTTAATTTCATGCCAACTTTAAAGCCCTCAAGATACTTAATGATCTCATTTGTGATGTCAGGGATCAGCTGCATTGTGGGATGTTGGCTGCTGTTGTAACCACTCCTATGGGAGACCCCAGACGCTGGCCCAGAAACCTGGGCCGTGACGGCATGAGGGAACGGACAGCGTGGTCTCGGGCATCTGCGCACCTCACAGTTCTTCCAGATCTCAGGGTCGGTCTCGCCGCTGCTCTGGATCTCCTGGACCAGGGCTCTGAGCGTCTCTATGGAGCTGGGGTTGATGAAGGGCAAACTTCTCCCTGAGCTGAACTCCTCCTCGGTACGAAGACACAGATTCCTAAAGCATGTGACACGACAACAAAGAGTGTTTTTAAGTCACGTCGACCTTAAGGGCTTGCTGTGGATTTTTAAACAGCATCTTTGTGTGGATAAAAACAGCACAAAGTTTATTTTTGTTTCAGTTTTCAGCTTAATAAAAACTT
Source organism: Labeo rohita (assembly GCF_022985175.1). Classification (NCBI taxonomy): domain Eukaryota; kingdom Metazoa; phylum Chordata; class Actinopteri; order Cypriniformes; family Cyprinidae; genus Labeo; species Labeo rohita. The sequence continues at coordinate 29,579,788 of NC_066878.1, forward strand.
TCATTTTGGTTTCAGTGAAAAATTCATTTCACTGCATCACTATTAAGATCTAAAATATAGGTGAATTTTCATTTTATGTCCACTTCAGGCCTGAAGATGCTTCTAGATGATCTCATATGTGATGTCAGGAATCAACTGCATTGTGGGATGTTCATCACACCTCTGAGCATGTAGACAAAAATGTAAAAGCAAAAATTTCTGAATGCATTACCCATGATATCAAGTAGGACTAAGAGATTAATTGAAATATAAACTTAAAAAATAGTTTACAAATATGTTTAAATAGTTTTTAAATCTGTATAAATCTCACTAAAATAAAAGCTTGCTTTAATGTTTGAAAATTAAGAAATATATTATTACATATACTACTTTTCCAAAAAAGCATTTTTTATTTTACTGAGAAACCGTATTATTACAAAAGTAATATTTATTAATTTGTTTAATATTTTACCTTTCAAATTATATTCTAAAGTAATAATATATCATATAATACTAATTATTATTTTATACTCATATTTAATTACATTTAAGCAGCACAAATTTTTATTTTATATATTTTTTTAAAACTGCATTTTAAACGGTAATCACAATGTTAATCAAAATAATAATAAACCATTATTAAAAATGATAATTATTTATATTTATATTTACAAAAGCTCATTTATATTTTTTCCCCCAAATCATGCAACCTTAAAGGCACAGTTCACCCAAAATTAAAAATCATCATGTACTCATCCTCAAGTTGTTCCAGTATGATTTTTCTTGGTGAATGCAAAAGACCTTATTTTGAAGAAAGCGTGTAACCCAAATGATTGCTGGTCCCCATTGACTTCCACAAAAAGAACTATGGTCATCAATGGCTACCGTCAACTGTTTGGTTACCAACATTCTTCATAATATCTTCTTTTGCATTAAGAAGAAGAAAGAAATTCATACATGTCTGTAACAACTTGAAGGTGAAAATTTCATTTTTGGTGAACTATCCCTTTAGTTGTTGTGGATTTAAAGCAGTTTATCAAGAGCCTCTTTGTGAAGACAAAAAACAAGCACTAAAGCCATCACATGATAAAACAGACCTTATTTTGTTAGAAATGTTGCATGCTGGTGTGGTGGAGGGTCTGTTTTCCCCTTCTGTGGCCTGAAGAAAGCCCTCGGGGTGGGACGCAGAGCGCTCCTCTTCGGGGAGACCCGATACGGTGTCCTCAGAGGAGACGATGGATGCCTCGCTCTCCTTCCCGCCATTGGCACTGATCTGGTCGTGGCTCAATGCCACAGAGCTGGACACGTCCTCAGAGATGCTGTCATCTGTGGACATGCTTAAACAGCCGTGGACAGAGACCGTGTGTGAGCGCTGTTTAAAAAAAAAAATGGAGAATAGCAGACACAATATTTACTTTCAGAAATATTTACCTATGCATACACTACCAGTCAAAAGTTTTTGAACAGTAAGATTATAATTTTTTTTTTTTTTTTTTTTTTTTTTTTTTAAGAAGGCTCTTCTGCTCACCAAGCCTGCATTCATTTGATCCAAAGTACAGCAAAAAACATTTTTATTTTGGATGCGATTAATTGCAATTAGTACACTTAGGCATAATTTTAAAAAGATAACTTATTATGGAAATAATGTACTTAAAAAATGTAAGAAATAATGTAAGATTACTAAAGTGAGATTTGTTATTTGCAATTAAATGGCATTGTGTTATAGTTTATATGTATATTAAATGCAGTTAGTTTATTTTAGAAACCTTTTTGACCTACTTAAGTAGGACTTAAATATATATTCATATGTAATTTCATAATTGCCAATATGTGACCCTGGACCACAAAACCAATCTTAAGTAGTAATAGCCAAAAATATATTGAATGGGAAAAAATGATTGGTTTTTCCTTTATGCCAAAAAGCATTAGGATGTTAAGTAAAGATCATGTTCCATGAAGATATTTTGTAAATGTCCTACCGTAAATATATCAATACTTAATTTTTGATTAGTGATATGCATTGCTAAGAATTTCATTTGGACAACTTTAAAGGTGATTTTCTCAATATTTAGATTTTTTTGCAGATTTTCAAATAATGTCCTATCCTACATACATTAATTGAAAGCCTATTTATTCAGCTTTCAGATGATGTATAAATCTTAACAACGACAAAAAAGACTCTTATGACTGGTTTTGTGGTCCAGGATCACATGCTGTATTTGACATATGGTTAAAGTGTACTGCTGAACGTACGGACAAGCATTTATGGCTAAAAATCTGTAATTTGTCATGTCATTTCAAAACGTATCATATTTAAATATATTTGTAAACACAAATTTGTAATAACGAAGTTGCAAATTAGTTAATTAAATGTAATACCCTCTACAATAAAAATTACAATCAACTACTTTGCATGTTAGTCAACACATTAAAATAAATTATAAAAAAAGATTATTAATTTGACATTATTACAAAGGTGTGCTTTTAAAAGCATACTCAAATGTGTTTAGAAAAGGTCATGAAAGCATCTCTCTTTAAGTGCACTTAAGCGACCTTTTAATTCATTCATATTATATTGTCTCCAAGTACGGTTTATAAAAATATACTTTTTGCAGTACACTATAAGTGCACATTCAATACAATTAAGCACACTTCTTTTTCACAAAGGATGTTTACTGTTTACTTCATTATAATACAATCTCACTCAGAATGCTTAAATACAAGCAGGAGACATAATTTATTTAAAAAAAGGAGTTTGTGCTACATTACAGTTTTGTTATAAAGGCTAATTATCAATTCTTAAACTTAGAAAAGAACATAAAGTGTCCAATTATAAGGCATAAACAAAGAGCCAGCTGTCAGACTGTCTGGAAATCATAGCCACATCTGGTAAATTCAGTGTTTACATGCAGTCTGACAACAACAGACATATTTTCACAACAAATGTCATTCATTGCTATCAACTCTGATGGAGATCAACAGCAAGTTATAAGAGCCGATAAAGCCAACAGCTCGCACATTATGTCATCCGATCAAGAAACAACACAAAGCCAATCTGGCAACCTACAAATCCAGCCGGTGGTGTGTTTCCTCACATAGTTATTGTAAAAGATGTCAAGCAGTCTCAAAGATGTGGACATGCAGCAAAACACAGACTCGCTATGGCGCTTCCTGTTCCATCGCGCAGCCGCCACACACACACAGCACGCGCATCACCTCTGCAGCTGCATCCCGCGAGCCTCCAAACACAAGCTGTGACACATTTACCATGACAAAAACTCACAAGTACCGCGTCACTTACTTGTTACTTTTTATCATCACTTGTTCTCTCATTTTGACATTTCCTCATGCGCCGAACGCGCTCTCTCTTTCTCTTCATCTGTCACTGCTTCGCTCAACCTTCTAACGTTCTAACCAACGACGACACACTGCGCCGCGAAACGCCATTGGTCGGAAGAGTTCGAAAGGCGTCATTTGATTGGACAGCACAAATAGTCAACGTCACTTCGGGTTGTGTGATTGGTTGCTACGCTGGATTCTGCGCATTTTAAGAGCATAACAGACGTTCTGATTGGTTGTTTTTTGAGTAATCCCGCCGCAATCGGTTTGTGTGCGGTAAATGGGTGATTTCAACTGTAAGGAAATGTTTAGAAAAAATAAAACATAAATAATAATAATGAAAGCAAATGCTTAGGTTGTATATCAGTCAATAATAATAATAAAAATTAAAAAAAAAAGAAAAAAAAATATTTTCCTTAAAGATAAATAAGTTTTGGGGAACAAATTTATTACGTTTTTTTTTTTTTTTTAAACTCAAATTACTTTCCATTACGTAAAAAAAATATATGCAGTATAAGCAAAATATATGCACACTAATATAATATTTTTTTTATTATTTTGTCCTGCACTAATACAAAATTACTTTTGAGAAAAATTACTTTGAGAATAATTAGAATTTTTAAAAACACCATGCATTACAATACTGTGAATTTAGTATAAATAAATAAATAGAAGTCCTTAATTGTGATTTATTTAAGCATATATATATATATATATATATATATATATATATATATATATATATATATATATATATGTATGTATGTATATATATATGCTTACTCTTCTTAAAATTACATTTTTTATAAATAAAATATAATTTTTAGAATGTATTATTATTATTATTATTTTATTTATTTTACTTGGGGTAAAAAACGAATTCACAAGGCAGTAAGCAATTTACAAAAGTCAATTAGTTTATTTGCACTTCTAAACTATATTATGACATTATTTTAATTATTTCAAAATAATTTATTACACAAACCATGGTAACCATTGTTTTATAATAAACAAATATGGTTTCTTAAAAAATATAAGAATCTTTTTTTTTTAGTGTTCGTATTTATTTATTTATTTATTCAATGTATGTTTTTAATATGTACATAGTTTTTAATTTATATTTTCGTTTTTGTTATTTTAGTACATCAACTAATTAATAGAATTGTATTAATATTTTGAATTTACTTGTTTTACATTTTCTTTTAATTTGTATAAATATTATAAAATATTAAAAATATAAGAATCTTTATTTTTTCCGATGTTTGTTTGTTTATTCACTTATTTATTTATTTTTATTTATTTCTTTTACTTAGGGTAAAAAATGAATTCAAAAGGCAATAAGCAATTTACAAAAGTCAATTAGTTAATTTGCACATATTATTTGTTCAATGTGTTTATTTATTTATTTTACCTGGCTTAAAAAATGAATTCACAAAGCATTATTTTAATTATTTTAAAACATGTAAAGCTACTTTTACAAAATAAAGCCTTAAATATTTAACATGAAAACCATTGCTTCATTATAATATAATATAATATAATATAATATAATATAATATAATATAATAATAACATGGTTTCTCCTTCAAAAATCTAAGATTTTTTTTGTGTTTTTTTTATTGTTTTATCTTTTTTTATATTGTTAGTGTGGTAAATTCAATGTAAGGATAGTAATACTGCAAAACGAAAAACAAAAGTGTTTCATACACAATGAATGTCATATTTATTGACAGATATACAAAATTCCAAAGAGTGACCTTTTTTGTCTTTACATGAAAATACATTGTATTACACAAGGTAATAAATACAAATAAAGACGAAAGTAATGGCATCACTATAATACTTTTCAGTTTCTCCCCGATTAAAAGAAAACTCACCTACCCATTAGTGCGTCCAAAGTAAAAAAAAAAAACAAAAAACAAAAAAAAAAAACTTAATACCTTATCCTGAGACCTATTTCTAAAAGCACAAACCTAGTCTAACCTGTAAAAGCCATGCAGATTCTAACGTGGGACCTTTCATCCAGTTGCATGCATTTTTGCTTATTTGTTCTTAAAGATACTATGTGGTCAAAGAAAATGAAATATATAAAAAAAACTCAAATGGCAACAGTTCTGGATCTCTTGCATTTATAAATCAGAAGATATATTCTCTGAACGGTGCCTTATTCCCTCCAAACCGCAGATGAAAAGCGCAACTCGTAACATAAATGCTCCGTTTTTTGATTGTTTTATCCCCTCAAAGGAAAGGCATGCATGATTCCCGCGTGACACAGTTCTTTCAGCCGTATGGAGAGAAAGGGGAAGGAGGCGCTAGGATCTGGCGTTTCGCTCTGTCTCTGCCAGACACTCCCGAACAAGACCTCTGGCGTGAATGATACCTACAACACAAACAAAACCGACACAATATTTGAGTTTAACATAAGTGCATTTGATTTAAAAATGATTTATGTATTTCGTCTTTCGATCATGTCTACAAACCTCTTTTAAGGCGCTCCATGGCACTTTTACTCCCTGCATATGTTGGCCTTATTTCTTTCCCAAGCTCTTCAATGATGGCGAGGAGTTCAGCATATTTGCTCTGAGGTACTTGGTTCCCATTTGGACCCTAGACATGAAAAATAAATAAATAAATAAAATAATGAAAATAACAACTTTTTTTTTTTTTTAAGGATAGAATGTATTTTAAAGTGTAAAACAAAAATAAGAGTTTTTTTTTCCCCCAGTTTTTATTTTAGTTAAGTTTTTAGTAATTTTGTTAGTTCTTATTAGTTTGTTTTTTAATATCTTTATACTTGTTATTTTAGAACATCAACTAAATTAATAGTTTTATTAATGTTTTGAAATTAGTTTTCAATTTTAATGTTTTCATTTAATTTGATAGTCTTTTTGTCATTTTTATTAGTTTTATTCGATATGTTTACATAGCTTTTTTTATTTAGTTATTTCAGTATTTCAAGTTAAATGAAATTAATATAGTTTTTATTAATATTTTGAATGTGTTTTTACTTTACATTTTCAGTCTTCATTTTTCATTCAGTTTTAGTAATTTTGTTGTGTGGATTTATTTATTTATTTATTCATTCATTCATTTTTAAATGTCTGTATAGTTTTTATTTCAGTTTTAGTGTTTTTTACTACATCAAGTAACACCAAATAATTAGTTTTATTAACATATATATATATATATATATATATATATATTTTTTTTTTTTTTTTTTTTTTTTTTTTTTTACTTTTACTTTTTTTTAATGTTTTGTATTTTCACTTTAATTTTTGCAATTTACTTTTAATAATAATGTTTTTTTATTTTACATTTTATTTAGATGCATCTACATAGTTTTTATGTCAGTTTTAATTATTTTAGTACACCACGTTAAACTGAATGTATAGTTTTTATTAATATTTTGAACTTTTTTCCTCATTTTTTTTATTCATTTAGTTACAGTTTTTCAAGTTTTAGTAATTTTGTTTCGTGGAATGTCCATAGTTTTTATTTCAGTTTTAGTGTTTTTTAATAAATCAAGATACACTAAATAAATTATTTTTTACTTTTAATGTTTTCCAATTTCACTTCAATTTTTGTAATTTAGTTTTAGTAATGTAGTTTTTTATTTTGCATTTGTTTTTTGTTTTTTTACAAAGTTTTTGTCAGTTTTAGTTACTTTAGTATATCACATTAAACTAAACGAATATAGTTATTAATATTTTGAACTCTTTTTTTCAATTTTTTACAAAAATTCATTTCGTTCTCATTTTTCAATTAATTTTGATGTGCGTTTTTTTCTTCATTTTAATTTTTTTGTGTCTATAGTTTTGCAGTTTTAGTGTTTTTTAGTACACCAACTTACACTAAATATAGTTTTGTTAATATTTAGAATTTTTTTTTTACTTTTAATTCTGGTTAAACTAAATGAAAAAGAGAAACGTTAGCAACAAGCTAAAATAAAATGTTTAACTTTTTTCTTTTTTAGTTAATTACAATAATGACATGAAACCTACCTGTGGGAATCCCAACGAAGGCGGTCCGAAGTCATTTAGAATGGGCTTGTATGACTGTATTGTTGCCATTGACGATGGGGAGGGAATGTTTCCTATTTAAACAACAAAACACGTCATTTACTGTACGAAACATCATCTAACGTTTTACTTAAACACATACGACATTATTTCAAGTCAGACGTACATTTATGTGACTGCTCTTTTTGTCTCAAAGCCTAATATTTGCTGTGACACAACCCCTCTGACAACTAGCCCCGGCCTTCGCTTCATGCACTACCACCCTCGGCCACAAGGTGCCCCCAAAGAGCAATAAAAAACGGCACGTCTGAATCCGATCAATCAACAGCCCGAGAGACAATCATGGAGGAAACGGCACGGGCTTGATCTTAGCCGCTAAAAGGATTCATTTTTATCACAATCTAGCGGCCTCCACGCAAACCCATCCGGCCACGGCGCGACGCGGACCCTTCGGGAAGAAGCCGAACATGCGCCTCACGCCGATATTTAGCTCTAGCGAAGGCGAGGAATGCGTTTTTTTCACTAGTAATAATGGCGGATGTGAAGGATCTGACCCTGTAGCGATCAGACTGGACAAAAACTACACACGGCTTTTCCCCAGGTATTCTTTCTCACGCCAATTTTTACATTCGACCAAATACACTCAAGATGAAGAGTTTTCCACGCTTTTTCGCCATACCTTGGTTCCCAGAAGTTCCCGGAAGGTGTTGATGGGGATTGGGTTTGTAAGACATACCTGAAGAGATAATAAATGAGAGAAATAAAATTGTCCCTAAAATCAGCGGAGCGTCCGTCTCACAGACACTTTTTGTTTACAGCGGAGCAGCACCGGCAAATATGGCCGCGTCACTCCTCATGACACCCACACTGCTGTCCATCATCATCACAAAGAATTCAGACAATTAACACACAATTAATGAAAAAAAAATAATAAGCGTTGTCTGTCATCACAGTGACAACTGGAGAAGTTACAAAACCATTAATAAACATAAAACAGCGCTCGTTATCACGAAGATTCACATCTTTTTAATAGCTTTTACTTTTTAAGAAAAAAAATATTTTTTCCCCAGTTTTAATAAAAACACACTTTTACTTCAAAAAAGGGAGGGAAAAAAGATTCTTGGCGATTAAATATAGTTACAACGTTACATTTTTTCAAAACATTCCACAAGATGCAACATTCGAAATTTTCAAACTAAATATTTAAATCACGCGGGAAGATCAGATTCCGAGAGAACTCCGTTCAGAACAAATGACAAAAGCCTCTAAATCCGTCTGACGTTCTTCTTTAAAATGAGCATTTCTTTCTGGCTACTTTGTGTAGGTTTCTATGTAAGAACTGGCACTTCTGATTGGGCTGAGGCTGAAATTTAGCGAGTTTAAAGTAAAAGTATTTGATGCACTTTTTAGCTTTTTAGCTGGTTTTGCATCTTAACTCTTCGAATCTCGTTTAATTAGATTTAAGGTGGATTACTATTTTAAAGCTTTGTACGTGATGTATACCCATATAAATGTGGTATTTAACACTCACCTGACTTTGAGAACTACTTTTATATATTTACACATCTTTATTAAACACTGAAAAAATAAAGTTAAATACACATGAATTCAAGAAGTGTTTCCTGAAGTAAAGAGATTTTGAAATCGAGGTAATCCACAAGATTTATTGGTCATATGCAAGAGGTAGAGATCTTGCAGTCAGTTAAATTTTCCATAGATTCTTTGTACAACAGATCCATCAGTAGTGCAACTCGTGCAAGGATGAATGACATTGTCTTTAGAGTGCTGCCACATCTACAATTCAGCAAAAACATGACATTTCAGATATGCAACTATACATCGAGATATAGTAGAGACCGAGCGTGTCAAACTCCATTTACAGCAGAAAATGAGGCTTTTGTCCCCATGAGAAATTATTAAAAGCAAGGAATAGAAAAACTGAGCAAAAGCTGTTGATTGACATGGCCTTCTGTAGAAGACATTCCAGTTTACAAATCGCACTCGAGCTGGAAAACCTGACCAGCTTACGTAAACTAAAAATCCAAAGGGTTTGTCAAACCATGCAACGTCTCTGATCAAGTCTTTAGGGTTGGGTTTGCACCGCTTACACTCGTCGCCAAGCCAGCGCGTTCCTGTGTTTAAATCAGGTTCTGTATTAAGTGGTAAACAAGCAGCGTCATGCCCAAGACATGCTGGGTCAGAAGGCTGAAGGTGGGGACAGACGGAGGCCGTGCGAGACGAAAAAAAAAGAGAAATGGAAAAAAACTAGATTGTGAGTAACCCCTGAGCGCTGTCCTGTGTACATAGTAGTGTGTGACTTGTCGATGGAAAGCACAGGCCATGATTTAGCAGACTTGTGAAAAGGAAACAGCCTGACCAAGTATCGTCCAGTTTCGCCCCTCTCAGTGCGGAGAGCTCCGATTCTCTAGCTCCTTTGGCAATGAGTCCTCTTTGGACATGAACCCTGAAATATTAAATACGACAAAAGCACTGTCTTCCACGCGGCGGCGTGCCGGAAGAGGAAGAAGGGTGGCTGGCTGGCTGGCTTACGACGCCACATCTGCCCTAAAGTGAGGGGTGTGTGTGTGTGTCACGCTATGTGTTGACGGTGTGGCTGATGCTCTGCGGATGGAGTTGCTGCCACATTTGCTGCTGCTGCACGGCCAGCTGCTGAGACTGATCCGATGATGACAGGATGTTGACCAGAGGTGACACGCAGTTAGCGGGGAATGATCAGACCTGAAAAGAGAGAGAGAAAAAAAAAAAAAAAAAGTTTGTACTTTGTTTTTTTAGGGCACTATGAAATTAATTTCGTTAAAGACAAATTCTGTCTTTAGTTTTTTCATGTTTCCGTTTTTTTTGTTTTGTTTCCCCCATTTTAATTGTTCTGGTCTCTGTCTCAATGGTTAAATAAAATTTTTGTAATCAAAAAGTATGTCTAATTAATTAAAATGACACACAGCAACTTTTGATTTTTAAAAAAATTATAATTTTTAGGGGCTCATGAAATACATTACATAATTTTTCTGGACACTTACAGCAACATTTTAAAAAGTTTAACGAAAAGAGATGTATATATTTTTAGGGACTAGCGAAACACTTTTTCTGAAAGAATTTGCATTTTTTTTCTGCCCCAAATTCTGTCTTTAGTTTTATTTTTTCTGGATTGTTTTTCTGCTGGACTCTGTATTAATGGTTACCAAAAATATTTAAAGTTAATTAAAAGTTTAACAAAAAATTCGATTTATTTTTTCTCCCTCAAATTCTGTGTCTTTGGTCTTAATTTTTCAGGATTGGTTTTTTTTTCTCATTTACAATTTTCTTGACTCTGTTTCAATGGTTAAAATGTAATTTTTGCAATCAAAAAGCATGTCAAATTAATTGAAATTACACACGACAATTTTTGAAAGTTTAACAATTTTTTAGGGGCTAATGAAATCCTTTTTTTTTTCTTCTGAAATTCCATTTATTAAATTATTTTACTTCGTTTTTTTGTTTGTCAATTTATCTTTTTTCCCCCTAAATTCCTAAATTAAATTATGCACAATATTTGAAAGTTTAACAACATAATATTTAGGGGCTCATAAATTGCATTTTTCCCCCCTGAAATTCCATTTATTAATTTAATTTGTTTCTTTATTTTTTTCTTCATTAAATTTAGTGTCTTTAGTTTATATTTTTCCCCTCTTCATTTGAACTTTTCTGGACTTTGTTTCAACTATATTTAGTAATCAAAAAGCGTGTCTTGAAATAATTTTTCAAGTTTAACAAAGAATTAAATAAATTGAAATGTATTTCATTAGCCCCTAAAAATGTATTTGTTTATTTATTTATAAATAAATTCCCAAATTCTGTCTTAAATTTTAACTTTTCTTTCCCCCCTCCATCTCAATTTTTCTGGACTCTGTTTTAATTATTAAATTACATTTTAGTAAGCAAAAACAATGTCTAATTAATTGAAATTATGAAACCTCTACAACAGATTTTAAATTTAAATCCTTTAAATCCTTTTTAAAAGTAGTTTTATTTTTCCTGAATTTACATTTTTATTTTTCCCAGGTCTTTAGTTTAGTTTAGTTCTGGATCACATTTTAATTCAATTTTACTAATCAAAAAGCACATCTAAACAATTGAAACTTTAAAACTTTAACAACTTAATTTATTAATTGTTTTACAATAATAGATATCTATGTTTGTTTTGTTTTCTTTTTACAGAAATTGTGTATGTTTCTGTATTTACGATTTAATACAAATTTGTAGCAGTGGTAATCAAATGAGGCATAAAATCATTTTTAAAATCAAATGAAAATGAACAATTAAGTCTTTTCAGTGGTTTACAGTTAAAATTAAAATGGAGGAAAGATTTCCTTATAGTTAAGTTTATTATTACTTTGAGAAGTACAGTCTACTGTACAATAATCTATTTGTCTGTATTTGTATCTATCTGACAACCTACCCACAATTCTTTGCCCGTCCTCTGTTCTCAAACGTACGATCTGCATCTTCACGTTGGTTCCGCTGACTGCGGCCAGCACGCCCTCCACTTTGGTCCACACGCTGAGGACAGAGCCACAGAGAACGTAGTATGTCCTGCACCGCAGCCCGATCTCACACTGCAGCCCCACCGACACTTTCTTACAGTTCCCTCGCCTGTCAGAAAGAGTGTTCCTCGTGAATCAAAAGTGAAACGGCATGTTTATTTCTATTTTCACTTCTGAAATTACTTAAAAGAAGCACCCACCAGTACGCATGTGAGCAGACATTTGCCGAGGAGTTGTACTGATCAATCCAGTGCTGCTTGGCATCATCAGAGAGGACCTATTTTGAGATGAGAAGGATTAGAGACTGTACGAACCGAAGAAATAACATGAAACGGTCTGCAGGATGCCAACAGGATCTAAAATTAACATTCGCCAAGCATCAAAGGAGACAGACAATTTTTGATTTTGGATGTTAACTAATAAGCGATTTAAATTGCATGATAACATGACCCTCGTTATAGCGTTTTCAGGAGCGTAGACATTTAGCCAGGATGTGCATACGCAATGCTAGTGTTAAATATCTGAAGAACAAATTTAAGATGTTGTGATTATGAAAAAGCAACTGAGATAAAAGCATGCTTTGATTTTGGGATATTTTTAATATTTTTAAGGTGCTGTTTCACCTTGAGACTAGCTAGAACAAGCTGTTTCAAGTGACACACTAACTAGGGTGTGACCATATGTCCTCTTTTTCCCGGTCACGTCCTGGCCAGGTTTTCTAAATGGTCTAAAACATTTGTTTTAGCTTTGCTTTCCTATTAATCTACCTTTAACGGTCCTCACACATTATATATATATATATATATATATATATATATATATATATATATGTGCACATTTGCATTGCTTCAAAATTCTCTGTAGATCCTGCCTCATTGCATGTGGACTGGTCAATTACGTACAATGTCTGCACTCCTAGTGGTCAACCTACTTTTCAGTCATATTAGCTTTAAGTATGAAAACAATAGGAAACCTAAGCCAAAACCTGGACATTTTAGGCAATTTAGAAATCTTGGCCACAGCATGTTTAAGTAAAACAGGATGTATGATCACCCTATAATAACCAGTGCGATTTGTTGACAAAAATATTGACTGAACAAACGGAAAATCATACAGACTCACAGATTTATAATTTGACCCAAAAGATTAACCAAAAACATTAAGCATGCAATAAAAATGCAGTAATAATACCTTTTTACTTCTCTTTTTGATGTCTGCGTACGTCTCTAGTTTAACTTGTTTTCCTATATTTGGTCTGTACACCATAAAGAGTCTCTTTCTGGTATTGACCTCCTTTATCAGGATGGCGATTTTCTTGTTATTCCGCACCTTGAGATGAAACCACAAGCTGTAAGGTTCAGTAGTTGAATGAATTGTTAGTGGGGTGTATAAAGGGGAAACAAAAACTCACCTGGACATAAAAGCCATCATCAGGTCCGTTCTGGTCAGCCCAGACGTGGGTGGCATCCTCCCATGACATTCCCCGCTCTACACTCACCTGACGAAACAGAAACAGCTTCTTTTTAGCCATTTCACCAATTATGGGATACATTAATACTAATAATAGCATCAAAATGGACACCTATTTTAGTTTCTTAGTACGGATAAACATACTGTATAAAGCTCCACATGCCCTGAGGTGGAATATCCTGGTGTCAAGAATTTCTTTACATCAACCTTCTTCACTTTCTCGTCTCCGGAGCCCAAATCTGTAAAGAAAACATACATTTGAACTGAACAAGTGAAAAAAAAAAAAGAGCTAATCTTGAAGTCTAATATGGTGTTTACTATATTAAAATCCTATTAAAATGTGACCCATGATGGCAAAATGAGTTGGAATGTGCACTGGCTAATTTTGAGCTACAGGCAAAAAAAAAAAAAAGGTGAAAATGTAATTTTAGTCAAATTCGTGGTTTTCACAAAAATTAATTAAGCCCTCGCTCCAAATAGTGATTAAACACCTAAAATTATATTTTTGGTTGACAAATTTGTTTTAAATAGGAAAAAATAAATAAATAAATAAAACTGGGTTCTTTATCATATCTGAGACTTTAGTAATGTTTAAAACACCCTTTTACCTAAAATTCCCATATCGTATCTTCCACTCTTTTTGGCGTTTTGAATGACAGCGTTCAAAGTGTCGGAGAAATACTGAAAGAGAGCATTTTGTTGTTGGACCTCCATTCCAAGAATCCTGTTCAAGAACTTCCCGATGTTGTTGTAGTCTATAAAAAAAAAAAATAAATAAAAGTTGTGTGGCATGAGAAAATGAAAACATCTAGCAACAGGCACATATTCACCTGCAAGTTTAAAATACTTTACAAATTTTATTACAAATATTTTCATGTTTTAGAACACTGTGTACCCATACATAAATACATGCAATTTAGAGATCAACTAATATTGAATTTTGCTCATACAACAGTAATGTGTTTATTATGGAAGCCTGTTTTCACCACTGAATAAAAAATAAGGTTACTGCAACTTTTTCATCTCACAATTCAAACCTTTTTCCCGCTATACTTAATTTCTCAGAACTGAGAGCTTATATCTCAATTTTGAGGAAAAAAATACTTTCAATACATCTCATAATCTGGTACTGCAGTTATATCGGATCAAATGCACATTATTATTCTTTAACTTGGGTTAAACAAATCACTTTTGCTTGGCTGAACAGCAGCTACGCTAATTATGTCCCTATTTGTTCCTCTCTTTATGCCACGGGATTGACATCAAGCTTCAGTCTGGATCCAGAACACCTAAGAAGAGATGATGCCAACCCCTCAGAGGACCTCAGATGATGCCAACACAGAAACAACATACAGCACTACCGAATTTTGCTTTTGATTACAACATAATTAATTACTGTTAATAGTGTTCACTGTCTGTCTGATTACGTCATTAACTAATTTTTAACGTACATCTCTGCCATATGTACTCACCACTGGTAAGCTACTACTAAATATATTGTAGAAACTTTAATTTTCTGTGAAGTTTCTTTGCAATGATTTGTATTGTGAAAAGCGCTATACAAATAAACTTGAATTGAATGTAAAGTCACAATTCTGAGAAAGTCATAATTGTGAGTGATAGTCAAAAGTGCAAAATATAGTCAATTCTGACTTAACTTACAATTGCATGTTATAAAGTCAGAATTACAAAATAAACAATTCTGAGAAAGTCAAATCTGACTTTTTCTTAACTCACAACTGGGAGTTTATATCATGACATTTTGGGGAAAAAAAGTCAGAATTGCGAGTTTGTCTTGCAATTTGGAATTTATAACCTGCAACTGCAAGTTTATATCGCAATTCTGAATTAATTTCTTAAAATTCTGAGAAAAAAAAAAAGTCAGAATATGTTGTGAGATAAAAAGTCGCAATAACCTTTTATTTATTCAGTGGCAAAAACAGGCTTCCATAGTTTACAATGTATTGACCAAATACTAGTAATCTTGTATTTAGGCTGCATGTCCACCAAAGCAATAATAAATTCTCCATTGTTGTTCAGTCGTAGTACAAGCAAGGTGTGACGGTTGGTCGGTATTAGTCCCACCCCTCCTCCATTCTGACTGGTTTCCTGACTAGAAAGTGACACTGATGAGCGCTGCGTTCTTCCCGAGGAAAAAGCGCCCGAGCACTCAGTGCTCGGTACTGTCCTGCCATTTTAAAAAATGTGGTGCTCCCATTGAGAACAATTGAAAAATTTATGTTAGCCTCTGGGAAAAAAACGCTTTGGTGGACACATGGTCTTAGCCTTTCCTTCCTGTGACAGAGCAGCCATTCATCACCTTTTCAAGTTCAATAATCACATTATCTGAATTGATTTTTTTTCAAATTTAAGAACTCTTAAAATGATAATTACACCTTTTGTTATACCATTTCTATAGCCTTAAATTTGATCAAACTGAATTTAATACATTTAAAGGCTTTTTACAGACCAGTGGGTATCCTGAAAATTTTGTGTGAAAAAAACTGAGAATGAAATTGACTCTAAAAATTGCTCACCTTTGTCCAGTGACAGAACACCAGACCTATCTTCCACATTTATCAGCCCCACTCCAATTAAACCATTGCGGATTTCTGATAAAAAGAAAATACACGGCATTGAGATATTAAATTTGGTGGCTTTCAAGTAACTCTTTCCTCTTATTAAAAACAATCAACCATACCTTTGAAGAAATCCCCATCAAAGTCAGCAGGTGGAGACACTAAAGGAGAGTCCAGACTGACAATAGACTTCATAACTATTTCCAGAGCATTTCTGCCGTACTGTAGATGAGAAAAAGACATCAGCATATGGTCTAGCAACAACCCCATTTACCACTGACGGTGTATGTAATCTAATCTTACTTTGTTGTCAAAGTTAAATCGGCTGAGATCTCTTGTCTCTGTGGCCCTTCTGTCTCCGTGCGTTAACGCCCCCTATTTGAGGAAGACAAACACAATTAGGCTTACAAAATTAAAACTGACCTCCATTAGCATGCAACACATGCCAGAGGGACTTACCAGGCTTTCCAGTCGTTTGGCAACAATCGAGGCGAATCGTTGCTCTCCAGCAAGTTCAGAGATGAGAAACACATACTCAGGTGCTGTGACCTGGTTGGATCGGTGTGTTCGACCTAAGAACATAAAGAGTTAGTGAACTAAACTCAAACTTTTTTTTTTTTTTTTTTTAACATTAACAGACACTCAATTTTTACACCTAATTTCATTTTTAATATTTTTTAAAAAATATTTAAAATTAATTTTCTGCTTTTATTGTTGTTAATTATTTAAAATGGATTTACTCAAATATCTTAGAACCAGCATAAATTTGTTCATTCAAAAAACAATTGGTTTCCAAGGAAACATTTGTCATTTTAAATGTTAGTTTACCTTGACACACTTGATAAATGAAAACAACTTGATAAATTTATTTTAATTAATAATTGAATTACAGACAAATTATTAAAAAAACAAAAACAAAACAACTTTAGCTAAAATCAAAATGCAACAAAAATAAAAACTGATTTAAAATATTAAAAACTATAACAAAGTAAATTTATAATATATAATTTTGATATTTTATACACAAATATATACTTTTTTTATATACGTAAAAATATTATAACAATAAAGATACAATAAATACAAATATTATGCACCCACCAAACTGCTGAATAGCTCTGTCAGCACTCCAGGGCAGCTCTAATGTCATGTGTACCCTCCTCCTCTGGTTCTTCACTCTGCGGTCGGCTTGAAGTGAAATACCAGAGCTGGCAGCCTCTGAGATAATTGCGATGTTCTACCAAGTTGAATACAGAACCATTTAAATGCTGTTCATAGTAACAAAACATTACACAGATGTGGGTAAAACCAAAGCAGCATACCTTATCACCATCCATGAACCTCTGCTTCTCTGTGAGGTTTAAGATTTCAACTGGAACGTCAAGCTCTGATCGAGACTCGTAGGAAATGCTGCCATCGTCATTGCTGACTACCCTGCCTTTGCGGCCAGTCATCTGCATCGCATAAGACATACACATTAAAAATGGCACTGTTTTAATTAAATACACAGTGTGATTGCTACAAACAGACCAACCTCTGCGACATTATCAGGTCCTCCCAGCTCATCAATGAGTTCGTCGAGCGTGTTGGGCGGCAGATTCTCTGCCAGCTGCTCTAGTTTCTCCAGCAGGTCCCTCTTCATCCGCTGGGCATCTTCAACAGCATCCTGACTGGTCACACAGCTGCTTTCCTCTGGCTCACTTTTGGCTTAGGAATAATATTATAATGAGACTATTAGTACTGATATTCTTTGGACAATGATTTTCTTCATTATACTACTTTATTCAACAACTTTCAGCTGCAAGAGCTCACTGGTCACTTACCTACAGCAACCGTGTTGTTTGAAGGTTTGATGGTGGGGGTTGTAAAATTGGGTCTGGTTGTTCCAAGCCCGGAGGCTAACAAGGCACTTTGAATAGAGTCTGGATCAATGCTCTTTTTCTTCTTCTTGTTCCTCTTGTCTTTGCTCTTCTTAGTGTCTTTTCTGATGAGCCATGGATCTGTTTCAAACAGATGTCAGCACTAATATTACTATTCATTATGGTATCAACACTGAACTAAATTACTGTAAACAAATGACTCTGTCTTCTGTAGAGCTGCTTATTGCTCAACTGGATTTTATCTCTGATGAACATTGCAACACTGACACAGTTATTGAACAGAAGTGAATCAATGTTAAACTGACCTAAATTAAATAAAGAGTATTGCGTTCTGTAGAGCTACTTTTCAAGCTGCAACATTAATGTTATTTTCCTTTATCAAACGGGGGACTTTTTTTTTTAAGACACGCACTCCGACTTTACTTCAGCGTCAGGCGCTAGTTAAACGAGCGCAGAAAAAGTTACAGATCATGAGGGAGCTTCAGTTGTTGTCAAACTAATTTTTCAGTCCTGTGAGCCGTTATACTGTGCTCACAGCATGTGCTCTTCAACTGAATGCACAAATATGGCTGCATGTGCTGTAGTCTGTATCATATGTCATATTAAAGTGCGAATGAAACTACGAGCATGCATGTCACGTCACGTTCGGCAGTGGCAGCTCTTAAAAGTAATAGCAGCAAAAGCTAATTACCCAGCTGCTGTGATGTCTGTTAATCAAAGAACAAAAGAAAAAGAGAGGAAATCAGTAACTTTTGTCGCTTTAATGATCCACCACAAAACCAGTCATAAGGGTCAATTTTTTTAAATTGAGATGTACACCTCATCTGGTCAAACCAAAGCTGAATATACAAGTTTTCCATTGATTTATGGTTTGTTAGGTTAATAATTGGCCACGATACAGGTATTTGAAAATACGAAGGAAAAAAAAAAAAAAAAAATCTAAATATTAAGAAAAATCTCCTTTAAAGTTGTTCAAATACAGTTCTTAGCCATGCGTATTACGAAGTTTACAATATATATTCTTGGAACATGATCTTTACTTAATATCCTACTTAGAAACTATAGAAAACTAGTTTTCTATAAACAATGTGCAGTGCTATAATTTACAATGTTCATAACTTTCCATCACCACAGTCTGTCAAAAGGGTCCACTGTATAAAGCGCTACGTAATAATGGGGCTTGACTGTCTTGAGCGTAATAATTTACCATGTTAACAACTGTGGAAATGTGTTGTCAGCCAAAGAAAAGAGTCCATTGTATAAAGTGCTACATAAATAACATGACTACAGATTCTCACCATCTTCCTCATCCTCACTGGAATCATCCTTAAAGGGGTTGAAGTCATCTTCGTCCTCCTCCCCCTGAGCTGACTGACTTGAAGCTGTCGTCGCTTTCCGCATCTTTGTCCGAATCGTCCGAGTTGCTCTCGTCTGAGCTGGTACCAGACAGACCGCCAGATTTACGAGCTTTCTTCACTTGCTTCTTTGTTTCTGGACCTGCAAACACAAAAGTCACCAATGACCATTGGAAAAAAAACAAAAAAACAAAAAAAAACCCATGACTTGCCTCCATTTTCAATTTGAGTAACCCAAAAGCCCAAGGGTGGTTTTACTTCCTCTAACACCAAGATGTGCTCATAGTTTCAGGGTAGAAACTGCTGCTAAATATAACAAGGTATCGCTATTGTGGTTTCCATGTACATGTGAATAGCACCTTTGCGCTTTTTGCCTTTCTGCTCAGCGGAGGTTTCCGAAGGTGAAGGCGTTTCCTTCGCACTCAGGTCGATGCCTAAAAGACTGAAGAGTTTTTGTCTGTCTGGTGCAGGAAAATGCTTCTCCACCAGGGACTGCAGTACACCCCTTTAAAAGAACATCACTGATAATGATACTTTGTCCATTTTTATCCATTTCAGACTATAAAGGAATTATTTCTCTTTATTACACTCACTTCGCAGTGGAGACAAAGTCATTGAGCTCGCCTCCTCCCTCCTCCAAGGCCTCAAGGGTTCGAGCCTCTCCAGTTGATTGAAGACCAATCACCACACACTACAGAGAAGGTTAGAGATCAGAACAACAGAAATCACTGCAATTCTTGTTCTCTGAAAGCTTTTTTGTAATAAGAGAATGTCCAATCTAACCTTTCCATTTTTAACCTCCTCTCTAGCCAGCTGCACCACTCTCCGAACCTTGGAGGCGATGCACAGGTACTTGAAGAACCTCTGGTGAGCGGACCAGAACTGGCCCCACATGGATTTTTTCATCCGTTGTTCTGCATCCATCAGGTTGGCAGCTTGCTGGAACTTCTCTCTTGCACTTACCCACTGCAAGATAGCAAAATAAATGACTTTATGAACGCATTCACATGTAATGGCAAAAAAACCATCCGTTTTATAGTTTCAACATTCAACATTTTACGCACCAAGCGAACTGATTTGTTGTACATCTTGATGTAGTCCAGCGTTAAGGGAACTTCTTCGATTTTAAACGTCACGCCTGTGAAGCTCAGCTGTCGAGCGATGTACATTCCTCTCAGCTTCATATCCATGGCAACAATCTCCATAGCACCAACACCTCTAAAATAAACCAACCAAAAGAGGGTCACATTCAGTATTGAAAAGATGCATGCTGGTAGTAAAAAGCAAGGTCATGGACACAAACTCTGATCGACTCACCTTCTTTCAACAGCTTGGATAAAATTTGTAAATTCCTTAAATGGAGTTCCTTCCCCCCAGATCCCAAGGCGATTCATGTAGGCCATATTGCGGGGTTCGGATGCTCCTACACAAAACCAAACAAAAGACGTATAAATAGCAAAATACAGAACTAAATGCATTGGAAAAGTAAATAAAAATCCACAGTCATATACCTGTAGCACTTGCATACACAACCCGGGCTTTTGGCAGCTTGTTCTGCAGCTCTAAAACCGCTAGCCCGGTCTTTGTGGGCTTGGATGACCCAATAGGGCAAACATTTTTGGCTTTGTGACACTCATCAAATATGATCTGAGATGCTCAGTCAAGGGAATCAGTCACCATAGTTACTAGAGAGTTGAATACAATCACACCATGTGAAGTGCTTCACTGCGGTTTAGTCAACATACAATGAAACGTGCTTGTTTTTCTCGTTTAGAGCACAGAATGTTCTTCTAGGGATGTTAGATTGATGTCGTAATTATTAATCAGAATTTATTTAACAGAGAAATGCAAGTACACAGTATTTCTGAAAAAATAAAATAAAATAAAATAATGTTTTTATAAATTATTCAGAGATAGTTTAGAAATGTAAAAATTTACTGAAATCATTAAAATGAAATTAAAACATAGAATTTGGAAAAATTGGTAGTAAATTTGAGAGAGAAAAAAAGTTTTTGAACAGAACTGCATCTGTATTTAATAGGTCCTTAATGTAATTTTTGGTAAATGTTTAATTAAATGAAATGTTTAATCTGTTTTATATTGTGTAAGTTTTGTGATTACAATTAATTAGACATGATTTTTGATTAATAAAATGTAAATATTACCATTAAAACACAGTGTAGAAAAATGAATGCAAAGGAATGCAGAAAAATTAAAACTGAAAAAAAGGGGGGGCGGGGGGGAATTGGAATTTAGGAAAACAGTCTAGAAAATTAAAACGGGAAAAGAAAAAGAAATAAATTTGACTTCATAGGGCCTTAATTTTTTTTTTCATTACACCTTTAATAAATTGTTATTTTATTTCAATTAATTAGACATGCTTTTTGATTAATAAAATGTAATGCAACCCATTAAAACAGTCTTTAAAAAAAAAAAAAAAAAAAATTAAAATGGAGGAAAAAAAAGGAATTTTGGGGGGGGGTCAACTGGTGACGCACTGAAATTATTTTCTTTCATCTATGATTCAAACATTTAAATAGTGGCTGTGATATAAACTTGTTTTCATGACAGATTTATTAAAACAGACAACAGGTCAAGTAAAAAAATAAATATTATATTATAGAAAATATTTAAGAAAATGCTCTCTAGACTTATTTTAGCTTAACAAGCTGTGGACACTGAATTTTTTTAAGCTAAATATAATGTTACTGTACATGACATTGTTTACAAGCAGTTTTATTGATGTCTTTCCGCAGATGAAACACCGCTGCTTGAAACGAGTGGCGAAACGCCACTTAAAAAAAAAAAGCATCAAAACATCACTGTATGAATTTTGTTATAAATGATTGTATAAGATTTTCTTTCTTCCTACTACTTCCTTTTAACTTGAAAGGATACAACACCATCAAAGTCATCTCCACACCAGTGTAGCAACTGTTTGAATCTCGTCTTGTACTTTCCCCCAGACTGGCTCTCTCCAATCAATGAGGAGTATGTGGCAAAGATCACACCTTTTTTCACACTCCCATTGTGTTTTGATGAGATCTTTCCATATTTGAACTGAAAAAGAGATGTGCAGAAAATGTATTTTCTACCTGAAATAAACAAACATCTCATATGTTGGCTAAGAAGCACTTAACGTACCTTGTTTAGTGAATGGACCTGAATATTCTTTGCTCCAATGTCTCTCAAGTCTCTCTCTGCATCGTATTTCAAGTCATTTGAGACACTAAACCTGTACAGACCGGTAGTGCAAAAAAAAGGCATGAATAACAGTACAATTACACACCAAAAAGCAGCTTGGAGGAGGACGAAAACAAGTGATTACCAGAGGGATCTTTTCCTGCCAAGAAGATAATTTTCATATATGATTCCAGCAATGGTTCTTCCCTTTCCAACGCCGGCCCCGTCTCCAATCAAGTAGGCTGCTCTGTCTCCATTTGGTAGGAATGTCTCATGTTGCTGTACAAAGAGACACGAGTAAAAGAGACAAATCTGAAACACCACCGTACACCATTTTAGAAAATATAGCAATTGTGATTTGACTTGCATAAATGTAATACCATTTTAAAGGTTGCGATATGTAAAAGAGCCCAAACCTGAGCAGCATACGTGATAGCCTCAAGCTGTAGGGCAGATAACCAGCCTCTATCAATGGTTTCCTCTGGAATGGAAAGTCTGTACCACACATCTGGCGGGTTGACACTGGACAAAGAGCTGGTCTCTACCACAGGATCAGGGTGCCGCAGTCCAATTCTCACTGAGAGACAAGTTAAGATCAACTTTACAAACTTGCCAAAACAAGCTGAAAAAACAACGGCTTAGTTGGCACAATTGTTAATAATAAGCCAGTATTTTCCATAGTTCATATCTAATTTACAGCTGAGAAATTCAAGGCCCTATGATTTCCGTGATGAGGCCGGTCAGAATTGCAGAATCCAGTCATAAAAACGGAGCTTACTGTATAACACAAAATGTCACATTTTGGATGAATAAATCAAAACTGGGTCAGTATACTTAAAACACATGTCAGTAAATATTAAGCAGCAAAAATACTAGTAATGCTAGTAAGTACTAGTAATACTAAAATACTAAAAATATGAATTCTGCATGGTTGGACACATGGTTGTCATTTACTAAGGTGCGCATGACGCTGGCTGTATTTTCAGCCTGTGTCGCCTCAACATATTAGAACATGAACACATTTTACTGTTTCTTTTGAGAAAAATTACCATTATATCATATATGAACAGAAACTAAAAGGTCTTCACAGCAACCCGTCAAAATAAAAGTTCAGTTTAACTTGAAGAAACCGTGACAGAAATATTACCACAAAACCAGTCTTAAGTAGCATGGGTATATTTGTAGCAATAGTAAAAATACATTGTATGGGTCAAAATTATTAATTTATTTCTATGCCAAAAATCATTACGATATAAAGTAAAGATCATGTTCCATGAAGATATTTCGTAAATTTTCTACAGTAAATACATCAAAAAATTATTTTTGATTAGTAATATGCATTGCTAAGAACTTCATTCAAGCAACTTTCAAGGGAATTTTCTCAGTATTTAAATTTTTTTGCACCCTCAAATTCCAGATTTTCAAATGGTTGCATCTTGGCCAAATATTGTCATACCCTAACAAAATCTACATCTATGAGAAGCTTATTTATTCAGCTATATATATATATATATATATATATATATATATATATATATATATATATATATATATATATATATATAACAAAAAAATTTACCTTTATGACTGGTTTTGTGGTCCAGGGTCCCATATTACTTAACGTAATGATAGCACTACTACTTGTATACAACACAATTATTACTAAAACATTATTGAGGAATATTTACCAGAATTTACTTACCAGGGAAAAAAAAAAAAGTAAATACACACATTATTCCTGAAAAATAAATAAATAAATAAAATAATAATTTCTTTTAATCAATTCATTAAAGATGCTTTTGATTGTTAAACGTAGGGCTGCACGATAAATCACATGCGAGAGTTTAGAAAAACTAAAATGGACAAAAAAGGAATCCAAAAAAATGGAAATGGAAAAAACGAAATAAAAAAAAAATAAAACTGATTTCATAGGGCCCTAGAAATTACTTGCTGCGCACAATTCTTTGCTTAAGCACTCTAATAACACGATTATACATACGTTTCATCGGCATGTATTCAGCATATGTCTCTGCATGACCCAGCTCCTCTTCTTCCTCTTCCTCTGGTTCCTCTTCCTCCTTCATTCCTGGCAATTTCTACATTCAAATAAATAAAAAAATAATTCAAAAAAATTAAATGACAGCTAAAGTTTGCAGTGAATGTCTCATCACATTTAAATACAAATAAACAAACTTACATTCACAGGTGAGAAGCTCCGCATTTTCATGTCATCATTGACCCAGATTCTTGCTACATCTTTGCTGGACACTTCCTTTTTCAAGCCATTGTTTAATTCCGCTGAAGAAACGGAGACAAAAACAATTCACAAATATAAGAGACTATTCACAGACTCCCACAAGCAGCTTGCCAGAATTGATACGGCCCCACCACAACATGAAAGCACCTGTGAAAACAGACTCAGTGCACTGCAGTTAAAACCCTACCCATACCTGATCTGTTCATCATCTTTGTGGAGACCAGAATAATTTCTGAAAGGAAGAGCATTGACATTAAAGAAAAAAAACAGAGTGATTACATGCACACAGTCTCTCAAAACAGGATTTAGCCAATGAAACTCTTAGGTGCACCATTAATATTACATAATAAAATATATTAAAACATTTGTTAACTGAAAAAACACTTCAGAAAAAAGCAGAAAAGAAATTGAGAAATGCTGTTTTGGCAACTGAAATAAATAGCACTAAAATACTAACTGGAAATAAAGAAACTAAAACAGAAAAAATAAATTAAACCTAAATAGTTATTAAGATAATATTAAGAAACAACAACAAAGACTAATAAAAATGACAAATGCACATAAAATTACTAGTATTAAAAATAAACACACAAACAAAACAGACTTTGAAATATTAAGAAAAACTATATTTATATATAAATAATACAGTTATAATAAAATGCACTTTTTGAAGCACTAACAACCATCTTTAGCTCCACTGTGTACATGGCCGAAATAGACAAAACAGACCTAAAAACAAGTCTGCTATTTCTTAAGAGCATCTAAACGGCTTTAACGCCTCCAAAGGTGATCTGAGCTCATGTTGGTTTCTTGTTTTGACAGCTGGAGGCGGCACTTGAAACTGGCACTCTGCGTTAGATTTGCAAAGTGCCACAAAGCCGCCAGCTGCATCGACAGACCCTTACAAGCAAAAAGCCATCTATGATCGCTCGAGGTCCGGCACGTCTGCCAGCACTCACTTGTGCCTGTGGCTGTTGCCGTAGCAACAGGTTGCGCTATGTCAGGTGGGGGCTTCAACTTCATAAGCTCTCCAAGGCTGCTTGTCTTCAGGCTGCTGGTTCTGAGAAGGTCCTTCAACCTGATCTGCTCATTATTGGGTGGGACCACAGTGCAAACGGTGGGAGAGGACAAAGCGCTCCGCTGTGCTGTCGAACTTGTGTGCACCACCTTGGTTACTGTGATGGTCTGCCTGGAGGTGGTCCCGGCTGATGGTTTGGTGACTACAATTGTACCCAGCGATGGCAACTGATTCAGTTGATTTAAAACAAAGGTGGTTGTTGAGGGCTGAGGCTTCTCCTGCAAAGACAACACAGGATATACATTCAATGCATAATTCTGAGCTTTGCGGGAAAATATTAAAACATTACACAAGCGGTAGCTTCAGACAGACCACCTACAGTTTGCTCACTCACTGTCTACATTACATTGCACAGAAATAAGGCAAGAAATCACTAGTTCAGGACTAATTGGCTTGATGCAACTTCCAGAAATAAATGCAAACTGTGTTTTTCTTTGTTGCGGAACTGTATTTTGTGCATCATTTTTAGACTAGTGAAATAATATGTATATCAGGTATTTCTGTATTTTCTTGTATATCAAAAAAAATAAATAAATAAAACATTTAACATGTGCACTAAAATTAGCACTTAAACTTAGAAGTTAATAAAAACTAGACAGACAAACAAAATAAAAACAAAATTACTAAAACTTTAACTAAAATTAAAATGAAAAACAAACAAAAACATTTTAAATACTATATATCTAAACCAGATTTTAGGCTGTAAGTGGTGCAACATTCAACACTTACCCTGATTGTGACTGTAGGAGTAGGTGGAACTGCAGGTTCAATCCTGACAATTCCAGAAGCTTCATTGCCGAGACCGATGTCAAGTGCATTTAATGAGACTGACTGAAAAGGAAACAGAAGAGACTCAGTCATCACTTGTTAATCATCAAACGTGCTACTTTGAGAAAGAACGCTTTTAATTTCAGTTTTGTCTTTAGTACGTCTGGGTTGACATCATTCTGAAGATTCTTAAATCCCACTCTATGCTGTTTTCTATTACTGTGTGTAGAAAACTTCTCTAAACATTAATTATAGTTATTTAATTATAGTCTCATGTTCTAAAAGCACAATAAAATTTGTGTTTTGTTGTTTTTAATATCTCAGCTTTTAAATTGTTAATTTTATTATTATAAAAAAAAAATAAAAAAAAATAAGGGGGCTTTTTAATATGTTGTAACGGATCGCTGTACTGTGGCAGTTCAAGCAGAATGTGAACCATTCATCACTTCCTCTTTACTACTAGTTATAGCACAAAATAAACATGCATGATCATCTGAAGAGAAATGCAATTACTCAACCCAGGGTTTCAACTGTGAAAAGGTTTCACATAACACTATTTTTACCTCAGGTAGGCCATTTAATGTTCATAGCTGGAAAAAAAAAAACCTCTTGAAATTTGATTAAAAAAAAATATGCAGTCGAAGACAATCATTGTGTTCTCCAATATTTCATGCAGGTTTTAATAAATATGACAGTAAAATAAGTTCAAATGTTCATATTTCAACAATAAATTGAAGTAAAACTGTTTTTATATAATTAAAAAGTTCACATAAAAATGTGCAATTGAAGCTCAGTTTTTATTAGATGTTAATTATATATCTGAAACTAAATTGCAATTAAATGTAATAGTCTGGATGTTAATTTTAACCTTTAACGTTAATGTACCAACTGACAGCGTTCACTGTATAGTTTAAATCTTTACTTTTATGCTATTTTGTACTTATGAAAAATTAACATCTACAGTAACTGATACTAGGGATGTTCATTTCTGTTATTTTTCCTAACCGACAGCCGACGCTTGTTAACCGATTATTAACCGTTAACCGACAAGATTATTTTAAATTAGAATTTAATTATTTTAGAAAGGATAAGTGTCTGTGACCCGTTAAAATACCAACATTTGTTTTCCAGGATTAATTTCACATGCGCAAAAAGCAGCAAACATATATATATGATGAATGAATAGGCCTATAAGATAAATATTTTTACTTAATAAAACAAACAAACAAAAAAAGTGCAACAAGTAGCTAGTATGCAGAGTTTTGGCTCATTTTTGTGCTGCACGAAAGGAAGATGGCTGAAAGCGGAATCCTATTTTTCTTTATTTTACAAAAAGCAAACCGTTTACAGTTTCGATTATCTGTAGAGAGTCGTTTCCCCTGTTAGAAGTAAAAAATTAAGTGATTGTGCCAGCGCCGCACACGCACACACAATCAGCCAAACATATGGGAAAAAAAAATAATAAATCACACTGCTTAATCGTTATCAACGTACTGCCGTGATATTATGCCAAACATTTTTTTTTTTATGCGAGAAGTACAAAACCAGGTTTACATAATAAATAATATTTTAGCATTCAAATACATCTTGAATACTGAGACATTTGGATTTGTGTCGTATGAGAGACCCAGTGTTAGTTTCAGTTTCGCTTTAGCCTAAATGGTTTCGTTTTGACTTGTCGTCTAGCTTCTTATATTTTTCATTCTTGTTCTTTTCTAAATACTGTTAAATTGAAAGGATTTTTTGTGGAGTGAGGGGAACTAAAATAGCCTAGCCTATGTTTATAGTGCATTGTAAATATTTTGCGTCAACACCAGGTCTTTCTGAATGTAATAATAAAATGCGACTTAACGTTATAGGCCTACGCGATTTATCTTTTTTCTCTCAAAAATGCAATTTCATTTTATTTTAACCATCCAGAAAACGTTTTAAAATATTTTGATTACTGAATTACTGAAAAAAAGACCTTTTAAACCGTTTAACTGATTGTATTAATCGGTCAAAATTCTTTCTGTCGGTTAACCGGTTAAAATGAGCATCCCTAACTAATACATATCCAAATGATTCAATATAGCGCGTTTGCACTTACTGAATGAACTACTGAATACCTAAGCAGGAAAGGGGGCAATAGTTTGACAAACTAAAGTTAACTCGTGGTGAAGATGCATATGAGCAGTATTAATTATTAGCCTAACATTTCAACTAACTGACTGGAAATCATAAGAACAAACACAAATGTTATCAAGATTCTTGCCCTGGAAATCCTGGCTTAGTTTGGCCAGCCACAAATGCAATTTGCTCCTCAGACAGTTTTTGCACTTGATTTGTTATAACTTTTGGGAGTCTGTAGCACTCCAAATATTTATCTGACTGATTAGTAGAACCCAAAACATCACAATCATTGACATTTTCAGCACTAATAATCAGGAATATTTGTGAGTTTCGTTCAGTTCAGCGGCATCATTTACATTCTGTGCTGCCAATTTGGCCGATTGATGACATGCCGTAAAAAAAACTATTGTAAATAAATGGATTTGTGAAATCTGTGTCAATACCCAGCCTTAGTTTTAAAGCAAGGAAAAAACTAAACCGCATGAAAATGTATAAACCATGTCGCATGCATTTGTTTCAAATGACCTGTTGTGAAGCAGGGAGTGGAAGTGTGTCCTGAGGATCAACATCAAATAGATCATTAGGGCAGATTCCACTTTCACTAAGAGCAGCCAGAAGCAAATCCTGTCCAGGATCCATTGTCTAAAAGAGAGAAAAACATAATATTAATGATTATAAACACCCATTTTATTACCTAACATCAACCATAATTCAACAACCTATTAAACTCACACATCTTTAATATAGACAATGACAAAACCCCAAATTAAAGATCACATCTTTCCCATTACATGCTGTTAGACTGTTGGGACTGAACACTGCATATTATATAAACCTAAACAACACTAACCAGTCAAGAAATACATCCACAGGACAACAACGTGCTACACCAATGCTGCTAACGGCTCACCACAACATCCAGCTCCACACGTGTTTGCCAAAACTGATCCAACAAGATACTTCCTGGTCTGACGTTGCTGCTGGATGTTAATGTCAATCAGCTTACACGTTCAGAAACCAGACTAAAACCAAAATAACACTCCAATGATCACCGAAATGATCAAAACGTTGAAATTACACAGCCATAATAACATGTCGTCTAATCTGGCGCCTGTAAATACACAACATAAGCCAGCCGGTGAACTAAACGTGCTGCTCTTGAGTCCTAAATATTCAGCGGAGACGTTAAAATGCTTCCCCGAAGAACATACCGTCATCTAAAGACAAATTACAACATTAGTGTATAATATAAACACGCTTGTAACAACCAAATAAGTCTCACTAGTCAAAAAAAAATATGCTGCATGTGGTGAAACACCTCCTCAGCGTTGGTTACGGAGGCTGCTAGCTAATTTTCCTCACGATTCGTTTCATCAACTTTAAATATCAAAAGAGGAGTCAAAACGCTGTTTAAATAGAATATACTCGGGTTTAAATAAATCCAACGGACCCCGACAAGCAGAATAAGTGGCAAAAAATGACATTTGAACGACTAATTCCTGTCAGTGACTTTGTCAAAAGTGCGCTAACGGCTCGCCTCAGGTTAGCTGCCTAGCGCGTAAACCAGTCGCAAGACTCCCTCAGCTTTCAAGCGAAACGCAATAAAACTCACTATTCTTTCGCACAACGGCCCCAAAGCGACCGAAATTGTGAGCGTGACAAAAAACAGAGCAAACCCGCTGTCTGACAGCCAATGTCCAGTAAGTCAAACACGTACTCCACTCGGTTTCTATGGATCCCAAACGTCGCGGCGGAGTGAAGGATGTCGCCGCTGCTCTCGCTGCTTGTTTTCTAACCGCCAGGCGCCATCTTTACCCGAGGCGCGTGCGGGTCACGTGACGCTGCAGCCCACAAAACGGTCGATTTTGTGTCCAGAAATGCTCCCGACGCCACGCGAATAGCGCGCCGCGGAGCATCGGTCGAGAGCCGGCCAACGACCATCTTTCAGAAAGCCCCGGAGCCCGTCCATATGTATCGAGATGTTTATTTATATTTTAAAATCAAAAGTAGTCGGAGAAGGAGAGCGCCGAAACCATGTCACGTGACCTCTCGCTGACTCACATTCAGGAAGTGACGCGGTGAAAATTGTTTCCTCCAATGACACGTCAAAATGACATTGCCGAAGCCATACTGGTAAGGTCAAAGGCAGAGCCTGACCTCTGCTATTTGTCAAAGGTTGAAAACAAACAATATATATAAGATGAACGTGTTTTAAATCTATATATTACTTCAAATAAATCCACAAAATGTGAACATCATTAAAACAACTCTTTGTATATTGTATTTTTTTTTTAATATTCTCCTCAAAAGTCTTGAGAGATGAATTAAGCAGCCTAAATTTGTGAAAAGCATAAAAGACAACAGTTCAAAGTGTTACGTGTTGTATGTACATCATTTTGAACTGTTGTCTTCATAAGGAGTTTATTAAAATTTTGTGTTTAAATTTT